>NC_139558.1:106399655-106456058 GCF_965112155.1 Podarcis liolepis | reverse complement strand
TCTCTAGGAAGGCAGCTCGGTCCCCTTTAACCCTTGCCAAGCCAAGTCCCCCAGCTCAGCCCTTCCTCCCTTTGCACAGCCTGACCGACGCGCTGCGCCCCCGAAGAGATCCCGGCTCGCGAAGGGTCTCTCTAATCCAGCGCTGCAGCGCAGAAAGGAGGGGGGGGGAGTGGAGGGCTTGGCCAAAGAGGGGAGCAACTGGGGCGGAGTGGGGAGCCTGTGCAACTGCCTCCCCCCCTCCACTCCCCCCCCCCGGCTGGACCAGAGCAGCTTCTCTTGGGGGGACGCGCCCCCCTCCCCCCCCCCCACAGAGACAGACATATTCAAGGAACCGTTTTAAAGCCGATTTTGCGGGGAGTGGGGCGCCTATGCCCCTGGGGGACTTCCTCGCCCCCCCCCCCCGCTAGATACGGCCCTGATCCCTGGGTCATCTAGTCCCACCCCCAGCAAGGCAGGAATCTCAGCTCAAGCATCCCTGGCAGATGGCCGTCCGATCTCTGCTGAGAAACCTCCAAGGAAGGAGAGTCCACCACCTCCCAAGGGAGACCTTTATCCTGCCCAACTGCTCTTAGGTGTCCCTCAAGGCAGCGGGTCCTGAGTTCCAGCCCTGCTGAAACCATTGCACTGGCTGCCGAGGAGGAACCAAGAAAAGTTCAAAATAAATGATGATGATGATGATGATGATGATAATAATAATTTATTATTTATACCCCGCCCATCTGGCTGGGCTTCCCCAGCCACTCTGGGCAGCTTACAACCAAATATTAAAAACACATTGAAACCTCAGTCATTAAAACCTTCCCTCAACAGGGCTGCCTTCAGTTGTCTTCTAAACATCAGATAGTTGTTTATCTCCTTGACATCTGATGGGAGGACACGGAACTGGACTGGAACTTAGTTGACGAGGAAGTCAAGGCGGTAATGACACACTGGGCTAGAGATTTCGGCCGTAACATTTATTTCGAAGAGTGGGAAAAACTCTGGAAACAACATCTTAAATTTACGGCCTGTGTGTCACTTAAAGAGAACCTAATGAAAATGTTTTATCGCTGGTACTTGACCCCGGTTAAACTAGCCAGAATGTACGGATCCTGCAACAAATGCTGGAAGTGCAAGGAAAGGGAGGGGACTTTCTACCACATGTGGTGGGAATGCCAAAAGGTCACAGGGTTCTGGGAGAGTGTATATAATGAAATGAAGAAAATGTTAAGATATACCTTTGTTAAAAGACCCGAGGCGTTCTTGCTAGGTTTGGTAGGAATGGAGATAAAGAAGAAAGATTACAAATTGTTCCAATATGCAACAACGGCAGCAAGGGTCCTAATAGCTAAAAATTGGAAACAAGAGAGTTTACCGACAATGGAGGAATGGAGATCCAAACTATTAGACTATGTGGAGATGGACAGGATGACAGGTAAAATTAGATATATAAAAGATCAGAGGTTTGTTAAAAATTGGGAAAGTTTTACGAAATATCTGGAAAGCTTAATCGATGAACAGATAACACTAGCGGGTTTCAAAGGTGCTCTGTAAGAGGTAAAGGGTAATGCCAAAGGAAAACGGACGAACGAGAATGACTTACGGCATTACAAACAAGGAAACGCGGATTTATTGTTTATTGTTACTTTGGACGATTCGTGGAATGACAGAAGGAAGTCTTATTCATTACTTTTGGTGAAACAATACGAGTATGGATACAGTTTGTTTTGTGCTTTGATTTTTGTAAACCAATAAAAATTATGCATGAAAAAAAAAAAAAGACATCTGATGGGAGGGTGTTCCACGGCACAGGTGCCACTACCGAGAAGGCCCTCTGCCTGGTTCCCTGTAACTTGGCTTCCCGCAGTGCAGAACTGCCAGAAGGCCCTCAGTGCTGGACCTCAGTGTCCAGGCAGAATGATGGGGGGAGGGGGGAGACGCTCCTTCAGGTCTACTGGGCCAAGGCAGTTTAGGGCTTTCAAGGTCAGCACCAACACTTTGACTTGTGCTCAGAAACGTAATGGGAACCAATGTAGGTCTTTCAAGACTGGTGTTATGTGGTCTCGGTGGCCGCTCCCAGTCAGCAGTCTGGCTCCCGTGTTCTGGATTAGTTGTAGTTTCCAGGTCACCTTCAAAGGTAGCCCTGTCCACCCCCCAGAAACAGTACTTCTGTCTTGTCAGGATTCAACCTGAATGCATTAGTTGCCATCCATCCTCCAACCGCCTCCAGACACTCACACAGGACCTTCACCACCTTCACTGGTTCTGATTTGAAAGAGAGGTAGAGCTGGGTATCATCCGCATACTGATGAACACCCAGCCCAAACCTCCTGATGATCTCTACCAGCGGCTTCATATAGATGTTAAAAAGCATGGGGGAGAGGATGGAATCCTGAAGCACCCCACAAGTGAGAGCCCAGGCGTCTGAACACTCATCCCCCACCACCACTTTCTGAACACGGCCCAGGAGGAAGGAGCGGAACCACTGCATAACAGTGCCCCCAGCTCCCAGTCCCTCTAGACCAGAGGTCAGCAAATTTTTTCAGCAGGGGGCTGGTCCACTGTTCTTCAGACCTTGTGGGGGTGCGGACAATATTTGTGGGGGTGGAGAACGAATTCCTATGCCCCACAAATAACCCAGAGGTGCATTTTAAATAAAAGCTATAATTTTTCTCATGTAAAAACACACTGGTTCCTGGGCTGTCAGCGGGCCGGATTTAGAAGGCAATTGGGTCGGATCCAGACCCTGGGCCTTAGTTTGCCTTCCCATGCCTAGACGGTTCAGAAGGATGTTATGGTCGATGGTATCAAAAGCCACTAAGAGATCCAGCAGAACTAGGAAACAGCTCTCACCTTTGTCCCTAGCCCGCCGGAGATCATCAACCAGCGCGACCAAGGCAGTTTCAGTCCCATGATGAGGCCTGAATCCCGACTGGAAGGGATCCAAATGGTCCACTTCTTCCAGGCGTGCCTGGAGTTGTACAGCAACCACATGCTCAATCACCCTGCCCAAGAATGGAAGATTTGAGACTGGGCGATACTCGGCCATCATGGCCGCATCTAAAGATGGTTTTTTAAGAAGCGGTTTAATAACCATCTTTTTCTGGGAAGGCTCCCTCACAGAAAGAGGCATTCACCACCCCACCATCGCCCAGCCCTTCCTGGCTTGCTTTTATCAGTCAAGATGGACAGAGACAGGACTCTAGCACTCTCCCGCCCCAGCCCTGTGCCAGGAAAAAGAGGAGTCTATCTCTTTCCAAATCTGAGCGACTTTAGCTGCAAAAACTTTGCAAAATCATTGCAGGAGATCATGTGGCCTGTACCAGGCCCTGATGGAGCAGGTGGTTCCACTAAATTGCAAACCACCTGAAAGAATCTCCTGCTGCTGTTTTCTGCAGATGCAACAGAGGCGGTGAAGAAGGTCTTCTTTGTTGTCGCTATCGCCACTTGGTAGGCTCGATGTTGAGCTCTAACCCATGTCCAGTGAGATTCAGAATGAGTTTTCTGCCACCAGCACTCTAGCCATCTCAGCGATTGTTTCATTGCCCTCAGATCCGTGGAAAACCACGGGGCTGTCCGGGCTCCATACAATCGGAGAGTGCGCTTTGGAGCCAGACAGTCAATAGGACTAGTTAACTCCACATTCCAGTGGGCCACCAGGGAATCTGTTAAGTGGTCCGGCAGACTTCCCTGTGGTACTATTTGCTTTTGGGACTCAACAGAGTGTGCACAGTGCGGCCCATTGGTGTATAAGCTTGCAGAAGACAGAGTCCACACGCTGTTGTTCTGTACAGCAGAACAGTAAAATAACAAACAGACCATCTGAGACAGCAGGCATGGTGTCTCGGCTTCTTGGCAGAAAACTAAAGTACCGTATTTTTAGGACGCACTTTTCCCCCTCCAAAATTTAAGGGGAAATGTGTGTGCGTCCTATGGAGTGAATGCAGGCTCCTTGGCTTTAGCGAAAGCATCGCGAAGCCTCCAAAGCGCAGAGGGAGCGCTCCCTCCACACTCCAGAGGCTACGTGTTGCTTTCGCTGAAGCCTGGAGAGGGGGGGGTCAGTGCGCACCGACCCCTCTCACTCTCCAGGCTTCAGGGATAGCCACCTAAAGCTTTTG
Organism: Podarcis liolepis; assembly: GCF_965112155.1. Classification (NCBI taxonomy): domain Eukaryota; kingdom Metazoa; phylum Chordata; class Lepidosauria; order Squamata; family Lacertidae; genus Podarcis; species Podarcis liolepis. The sequence goes on along the minus strand of NC_139558.1, from coordinate 106,451,961 downwards.
GAGCACAGCAGGACCTCGCGCAAATCTGGCCCCACCCAGACTCGGACACTCCATGGGTCCTGACAGATCTGTGTGTACAAGCTCAAAAGGTTTTTTGGCTATCCTCTCCACCCCGGGATAACTACACCTTTGAACCTTTGCCCCTTTGCATGCCCTGCATTCTAGGGATCTCCCACATTCTTTGAGTTTGCACCCTTTAGTGCAGCTGGGCAATTTCTGAACATCTTCCAAACTGCTGTGCAACATTCTCCTGTGCCACAAATGAACACATGAATCATGACTGGGAACACTAGCACACTGTGCCTGTACTCTTTCGGCATTCCCCCCACCCTTCAGAGGTGTCTCCAGAACAAAGAGATTGTTCTTGCACTCCACGTTGACAAGCAGTTTCCCCCCTCTGGAAATGGAACATGTATTATTTTCAAAACAAACTTTGTACCCTTCCTTCACAAGAGCTGGTACAGATAACAGACAACAATGCATCTCCGGTACAATGTAGACCTGCAGCTGCGCCTGCAAAAAGGAAACATAAACACGTGTCATGTTAGAAACTGGCTTTTGGGATCCGTTTGCAAACTGAACAATCGTCCCAGTTGAAACAGCCCTGCAGTCCCGCATCCCGACAGCAGGTGGCTTGCTTATCAGGTGATGACTGGCTCCTGAATCAATCACCCAGCGCGTCACCGTGTCCTTGTTGGAGTTGTTCTTTAAGGTTGCCATAGAAGCAGTGAGATGAAAAGAACAGCCTCCACTCTCTGAGTCACGTCCTTCCCTTGCGTTCCCACGCTGACTTCCTCTCCTGGACTGGTTCCCATGGGAAACGACCTTGGGCACATCCTGCCCGCTCTCTCTGTTCCTCTGCGGACAGTTGCGACGCAGATGGTCAGGAGAATTGCAAATAAAACAGCGATGAGTGGAAAAATACTGGGGTGAGCTCATAGCTGGCATAACTTCCGGGCTCTCGATTCCAGCCCCGCCCCCTCTCAAACTGCATTCCTGCTTGTCACACACAGTGGAAACTTTTCCAAACTGACTTTTGGGCTTCTCTGCCCCCCCGACAGTTCCAACAGCACTTCGCAAGGCTGTAAAATCTTCAGAGCTTCTCACTAAGCTCTCAGCTTTCATCTGCCCCTGGCCCCCTGCTGAGTTTTCACACACACTTCTCAACACTTGCCAGGCTTCACAGGCAGACTTAATGCCTACCAAATGATGCTGTAGCGTATGGTGCACGCTGGCTTTCAACATGCAGATCTCTCTCTGCTGTCTGTCCACCAGTGCTCCATTTCCAGTAGCCACTGGTTCTCTCTGGGATATGTCCCAAATTTCCGTGGCTAAAAACCACGCTCTCACCTTCCTGACCCATGTATTCCATGTCTGGGTGGTGAGTTTTTCAAGCGGTACCTCCTGGCCAACCGCCATCTTCCCCCCGGGGCCCAGCTGACTCACATAAACAACAGCGTCCAGCTCCCGGTACAGCAGACCAGCCTCCTCCGGCTCCGGCAGATCAGATCTCCTCCTCCCAGCGAGCTCCTTTCAGCCTCAAAAACAGCAAAGCTCTAGCTGGCTCCAGCTTCTTCCCAGCTGGCTTCCCCACACATAGGACGTCTCTCCTGCAACAGCTTCAAAGCTTTGGCAAAGTACCCATAACCTTTGCCGTCCAGAGGGCCAAATATGGCGCCCGGCAGGCTTCCTCTGCGCATACAGCACGCTGCTGATCACAGCAATGTCCTCTTGCTTCTCTCTGGACAGTTTTAGCAGAGCGATACGCAACGGTGAAAGACTGCTGCAGTGTGGGGATCATAAATCAGGCTTGCACGCAGGCTTCTCTTATCTCTAAACACTTTTATTCGGGTAGCATAACATCGTAAATTCAGTCTCAAGCTCCCGGAGACGACTCGCACATCCTCCCTCTCGGACAGAGCGGAAGAGAAGAACACACGCAGAGAAACCACTCCCATACGTGTAAATGTAACCACGCCTCATGATGTAAGGCATCACACAGAACCTCTTAACCCTGTGGGTTCTGATTCCTCCACATCAGATCACTTTGTGGTGCAACTGGACTTCTCCGTGACCCTTCCCCTCTGCAGGGAGGTGGGACTGATTTGGATGGTCTGCCCCTGCCACTTAATGGATCCAAATGGTTACCAGAGAGTGGTAGGAGACGTTTTATCCCATGTTGATGGCCTTTCAGCTGATTCTGTGAGGGGAATCAGAGTTTACAGGGTTAAACAGCTCAGTTCCAGTCGTCCTGCCACTGAGGGGCGGAGAGATCATCCAGGGATCTGTTCTTTGTCTGTGAGTTACCTCGTTTTTCGCTCTATAGGACGCACCCGACCATAGGACACACCTTGTTTTAGAGGGGGCGAACAGGGGGGGGGGGAAATTCTCCCCATCTCTGCTCAGCACCCCTTCAGCGAAGCAGCAGGAGAAACGGAGCCCCTTTCATTTCTCCTCCTTCTTGACTGAAGGGGCGCTGTGCAGCTCTCCCTCTCTGCTGAAGCCAGGAGAGTCTTGCTCTCCCGGCTTCAGCAAAAGGAACCCAAAGCCTTATTAAACCGCTTCTTAAGAAACCATCTTTAGATGCAGCCAATATGGCCAACTATCACCCATTCTCAAATCCTTCATTCTTGGGCAAGGTGATTGAGCAAATGGTTGCTGAACAACTCCAGGCAGCCTGGAGGATACGGACCATTTGGATCCCTTCCAGTCGGGATTCAGGCCTCATCATGGGACTGAAACTGCCTTGGTCGCACTGGTTGATGATCTCCGGCGAGCGAGGGACAAAGGTGAGAGCTGTTTCCTAGTTCTGCTGGATCTCTTAGTGGCTTTTGATACCATCGACCATAACATCCTTCTGGACCATCTAGATCATGGGAAGGCAAACTAAGGCCCAGGGTCTGGAACTGACCCAATTGCCTTCTAAATCTGGCCCGCTGACAGCCCAGGAATCAGTGTGTTTTTACATGAGAAAAATGTGTGCTTTTATTTCAAATGCACCTCTGGGTTATTAGTGGGGCATAGGAATTCGTTCTCCACCCCCGCAAATGGCCCCCTGCTGAAAAAATTCGCTGACCTTTGGTCTAGAGGGACTGGGAGCTGGGGGCACTGTCATACAGTGGTTCCGCTCCTTCCTCCTGGGCCGTGTCCAGAAAGTGGTGGGGGGGATGAGTGTTCAGACCCCTGGGCTCTCACTTGTGGGGTGCTTCAGGATTCCATCCTCTCCCCCATGCTTTTTAACATATATATGAAGCCACTGGGAGAGATCATCAGGAGGTTTGGGCTGGGTGTTCATCAGTATGCGGATGATACCCAGCTCTACCTCTCTTTCAAATCAGAACCAGTGAAGCTGGTGAAGGTCCTGTGTGAGTGTCTGGAGGCGGTTGGAGGATGGATGGCAACTAATGCATTCAGGTTGAATCCTGACAAGACAGAAGTACTGTTTTGGGGGGTGGACAGGGCTACCTTTGAAGGTGACCTGGAAACTACAACTAATCCAGAACACGGGAGCCAGACTGCTGACTGGGAGCGGCCACCGAGACCACATAACACCAGTCTTGAAAGACCTACATTGGTTCCCATTACGTTTCCGAGCACAAGTCAAAGTGTTGGTGCTGACCTTGAAAGCCCTAAACTGCCTTGGCCCAGTAGACCTGAAGGAGCGTCTCCCCCCTCCCCCCATCATTCTGCCTGGACACTGAGGTCCAGCACTGAGGGCCTTCTGGCAGTTCTGCACTGTGGGAAGCCAAGTTACAGGGAACCAGGCAGAGGGCCTTCTCGGTAGTGGCACCCGTGCCGTGGAACACCCTCCCATCAGATGTCAAGGAGATAAGCAACTATCTGATGTTTAGAAGACAACTGAAGGCAGCCCTGTTGAGGGAAGGTTTTAATGACTGAGGTTTCAATGTGTTTTTAATATTTGGTTGTAAGCTGCCCAGAGTGGCTGGGGAAGCCCAGCCAGATGGGCGGGGTATAAATAATAAATTATTATTATCATCATCATCACTGTCAGGGGTTCAGGAGCAGAGGCAAGGGCAAGGGAGGAAACAGAGAGTGAGGGGGAGGAGGCAGAAGAAAAGATGAGTGATGACGACGACCCGAGATCTCCGAGTCTTTCCAGTGAATCAGAAGATTCACAGAAAGGAGCACCAGTGGCCAGGGCAAGGGGGGAGCCTAGGGGGACACCCCAGGAAGAAAGGGCCAGAGGGGGCTCAGAGGGGAGCAGTGGGAAACCGGGACCAGCGTCACCCACAGAGAGCAGGGGAGAGGAAGGGCGCCAGGTATCAAGCGCTGGAAGCTCACAACAGGAGGGAGGGCACGAGTCAGGAGTGGCCACACCTCCATCGGGGAGCGAAGAAACGGTCAGACGGAAAGTGGGAGGTTGGGCGCGCGCGCCAAGTTCAAATGCACAGGAAGGTGGCGCAGTGAGCAGCCCGGAAAGGGAGCCAGGTCCTAAAGCCCGGCGCAAGGAGACAGAAGGGTCCGGGGGGTCAGCGTCAGAAGAATCCCGGAAGGAAGAGACCCCGGGGGGCAGAGGGACCCAGAGAAGAACAGTCAGGCGGAAAAGGTGGAGTAAAGCTAGGGTATTAAGTTGGTGTACAGGGGGCGGAGATTCAGACGGAGCTTCGCCGGTCTAGCCATAAGACGTAGAGTTGCACGCAGCAGCTTGAGAATGGAAACTGAAACTCAATAAAGACTTTTATTTAATGATCGCTGGCTAGCGTGATCCTCTGTGAGCTAGGATCTTGAAGCAGCTCTGACAGTAAGCTCCGTCTCACGTTGTGGGCATCTACGGCCTCGCGGAGAGGAGAGAAAGCGGGTGCCTACTAGCGAGCTCACGAACGGCAGACAACATGACGGCCGAACAGCAGATAGCGGAACTCAGAGAAGCAGTGACACGACTGAATGCCGAGGCTCTTGCATCCAGGAAGAGAGAGGAGGACGCAGCTGCCGCCTACAGGGATCTCCAGGTCAGGTTGGAAGTGCTTACGAAGCAAGGGCAACAGACACCCAAACCGGAGGGGATTGGGTTGGGGCGAAGAACAGGCGGTCTAGTCTCTCACTTCGATGGGAATTTACAACTGTACCCCAACTTTAAAGCAGATGTAATGTGTGCACTGCAACTGCTGGACAAAGACTTTAGAGATGAGCAAGAGAAGGTGGGATTTATCATGTCCCATTTGCATGGAGAGGCTAAAGCATGGCTGCGCAATTTGTGGAGAGATAAGGATCCAGCGCTCCAAACCGCGGATGCCTTTATTAAAGCGATGGATGGCTGTTTTTTATCCAGCATTGACGTGGATCTTGCCCGGAGGGAGGTGCATGGGCTGAAGCAAGGGAGGGCCAGCGTAAGACAGTACCAAGCCCGCTTTTTTGCTTTAGTCAGTGCCTTGGAATGGGACAGAGATTCCGCTCCAGTCAGAGATCTCTTTTGGGAAGGCTTGAGCGGCCCCGTTAAAGACGAAATTGCCAGGGGGGAGAGACCCCGGACCACGCAGGAGGTCGTTCAGAGGGCGCTGGCAGTGGGAGTGCGGCTGGAGGAACGCCCATGGGGCAGGGACGAAGGACGTGGAGGGCGCGAACCAGCGAGAGGGTTTCCCTTCGTTCCCAGGGAAGCTGCGCGTGCGCAATCCACGCCTCCGCCAGGAGGGGGAGCAGAACCGATGGAGGTGGGCGGTGCCAGGGCTCAGTCAGCAACCAGAGCCACAGCACCGGGAGCAGTCAAAGCGAAGCCTCCTAGAGGGAACAGGAAGTGTTACATCTGTGAAAATCCGCAGCACATGGCGAAAGAGTGTCCCCAGAGGCTCCACAAGCACACTGCAGGCTCAGCAATGGTGACTGCAGCAACTCAGCAAGGGGAACCACAGCAGGGAAACGACGGAGTCTGGCTGGAGAGAGAGGCACTGGGGCCCAGCCAGACGTGTCAGTGAAGCAGTCCCCAGAGATTTTGCAGCCCACAGACCCCCTCCCACCCAAACCAGTGGTGAGGCTCACCGCATCGCTCCAGCTACCCAATGGACTCACCATGGACGTGCCAATCACCATTGACTCAGGAAGCAATGCGGACTTTATAGGGCAGGACTTTGTCGACCGGCACGCTATACAGTTGCTGCCTGCCACGCTGCCCCTGCAGGTTGTCACGGTGGATGGCAGGGAGCTGCTAGGGGGGCAAGTGGTGCAGCAGACGCCACCAATGGTGATGCGACTTGGGAATCACAGGGAAATCATCAGCTTCAACGTCACTCAACTATCGGACACGCCCATTGTATTGGGCATGAGTTGGCTGGACAAGCACAGCCCGACGCTGGCGTGGTACCAGAGGCAGCTGACCTTCGGCTCTTCCTTTTGTGCTGAACACTGCATCGTGCCCCGGCAGGAAGGAGAGGAAGAGGAGTCACAGCTGCAGCTAGGCACGCTACAAGCGGTTCCCCACAAGTACGCAGAATTTTTGGAGGTTTTCTGCGAGAAGGAGGCAGACAGGCTACCCCCCCACAGACCATATGACTGCAAAATTGACCTGCTGCCGGGGGCGGCGCTGCCCAAAGGGAAGCTGTATTCCATGTCTGAGGACGAACTGCAGGAACTCAAAGAGTTCATAGATCATAATTTGGAGCGCGGTTTCATCCGAGAGTCCAAGGCAGCGGGGGGCAGTCCTGTATTCTTTGTTAAGAAGCGGGACACGCCCCAAAAAAGACTTGTAGTGGACTATCGCATCTTGAACAGTGTGACCAAGCCATCGGACTTCCCCATGCCCCGAATCGAAGACCTCCTCGCGAAGGTACGCAAGGGCAGCGTGTTCACCAAGTTGGACCTGCGAGGGGCGTACAACCTCATTCGCATGCGGGAAGGAGATGAGTGGAAGACAGCCATGTTCACGCCCCTGGGCACCTACGAATATAGAGTTATGCCGTTTGGATTGCAAAATGGCTCCCACGTTTTTCAAGCTTTCATGCATCACGTGTTGGCGGGGCTCCTCTACAAGACATGCGTCTGTTTCTTGGATGACATCCTGATCTTTTCGGAATCGCAGCAGGAGCATGACGGACACGTCAAGGAAGTGCTGAGCAGGCTGCAGCAGCATAGGCTTTACGCCAAGCTGGAGAAGTGCCAATTCGACGTGACGGAGGTGGATTTCCTGGGCTACAAGTTGTCTGACAAGGGGCTCGCCATGGACAGCGCCAAGATTCGAGCAGTGTTGGATTGGAAAAGCCCACGCAACCGGAAGGAGGTCCAACGGTTTGTCGGCTTCGCGAACTTCTATCGCAAGTTTATCAAAGGCTTTGCCATGCAGACAGCGGCCATCACGGACACGCTCAGCTCCAAGAAAAAGAAGTTCATCTGGACAGAGCAGGCGGAGCAGTCCTTTCAGGCACTCAAGCGTCTCTTCGCGTCGGAAGAGCAGCTGCTTCATGTCAACCCCAGCAGGCCGATGAGAGTGGAGACAGACGCTTCGGACAGAGCCGTGGGAGCCGTCCTGCTGCAGAAGGACCCGCAGGGGGTTTGGAGGCCGGGAGCGTTTTACTCCAGGAAGCTCAGCAAGTCGGAGCAGAATTACACCATCTGGGACAGGGAGTTGCTGTCCATTCATGCAGCATTCAAAGCGTGGCGGCACTTCCTGATCGGCGCAAAGCACACGGTGCAGGTCTGCACGGACCACAAGAATCTGGAGCACTGGCGCACGGCACAGTTCCTGAACCAGAGGCAGATACGTTGGGCTGAGTTCTTTGCGAACTTCGACTTCCGAATAGAGTATGTCCCGGGGGACACCAACATCATGGCGGATGCTCTCTCCCGTAAGCCACAGTATCTGGAGGAGGCGACGCCAGCGGCAGCCATGCACATCTTCGCACCGACGGTGTGGGCGTGCGCATCAGCGACAGTGGACCTGGATGCGGTGAGGAGAGCGCTGCAGGCTGACACCTTCGCGCGAGCCAAGATGGCAGAGGCGCAAGGAGGCGCGGCGGCGACTGGCGAGTTCCAAGTTCGCGATGGATTACTCCTTCGTAAAGGGGCCATCTACGTGCCGGGGGACGATCTTCGCGCCAAAGTACTGCAGCAGCTGCACGACGCACCCACTGCCGGGCACTTTGGCACAGAGAAGACAATAGAATTTGTTATGTAGTGTAGTTTCACCCTGGGCCAACAGGGGGATACTGTATATAGTTTTCACTCAGGTCTGTAGATAGTTTTCACTCAGGTCCGCGGCAGTTATTTTAGGCGGGAACTCTGGGCTGTGGTGGTTACAATGTTGACAGCCGGCTGCCTATAAATACAGGCCGGCTGAGCTGTTCCCAGTTAGTTCTATTCCAGCTTACCATAATAAAGAGCTACTTGAAGAAATCGCTGTGCCGGCTGCTATGTCAACCCACGACTTAACACTGGCGACGAGGATGGGATGGATGGACATCAGAGCACAGCCAGATGCGGCCAGCCTCTGAACTGAGCTGAATCACTGAGCTGAATCACAGAGCGAAATCACTGAGCGAAATCACTGGGAAGAACCAATTCAGAGCTGACTGTTCTGGCTAGAGCACTGTGTTCCATCCATCGCCCTTCACGCCGGCATCGGAATCATGGCTTCACTTGTGCCTCTACCGCCGTTTGCGCCAGCCTCTGAATCATGGGACACGATCCAAGAGAAGCTCCGCAACCACTACGCACCAAAGCCGTCCAAGATTGCTGCCCGCCATGCGTTCTACCACTGGAACCAGGCAGAGGGGGAGTCAATCAACAACTACACCACCGCCCTGCGACAGGCTGCAATGCACTGTGAGTTCCGAGACTTAGACGATGCCCTGATGGATCGAATCGTCTGCGGGGTCCGGGACATCCATCTGCAACGGCGCCTCCTAGCCAAGCCAGACCTCACGCTACAGAAAGCCATTGAGGAGGCTGTGGCCTCAGAAGCTGCGGAACGCTCCGCCCAGGAGATCCGCAAGTCCAGCAGCCCGCGTCTTGCTAGGGAGCCAGTTCCGGTGCATCATGAAGAGGCCAGCAGTGAGGAGGCATCCTCCAGTGAAGACGATGACGTGCACCAGACAAAGCGGGAGCGCAGGAAGTTCCAACAGAAGTCCAAGGGCCAACCGGAATGTGCTGGCTGCGGAGGCAACCATTCCCGTGCCAAGTGTCGATTCAGAGACGCCATCTGTAGGAAGTGTTCCAGAAGGGGCCACATCGCTAAGGTCTGCCGATCGGCTCCGTCTGACACCCCCCCTTCATCGACTCGCAAGTCCAAGTCTTCACTCCAGTCTGCCAAGGAAAGTTGTTTCGCTCTCACCAACTGCCGCTGCCCGTCTGGAACCACGATTGGCCAAACCGACTCGACTACGCGACGCAAGCTGAATGTCACGGTGCTCATTGAAGGAGCTCCATGTGACATGGAGATCGACACCGGGTCTGCCCTGTCCATCGTGTCATGGAGCACCATCAAAAGACTGGTACCCAGAGTGTCCAAAAGGCAACTCGACTCTCACCGCGTACACCTGAGAGACTACCAGGGAAACGACATTCCCGTGGTAGGCGTTGGCCAGTTCCGGATCGCCTTCAAGGATTTTTCGGGCCTGCTCCGGTTGGTGGTGGTCGAAGGTCAGCGGCCAAGCCTCCTAGGGCTAGACTGGTTTGATGCCCTCGGCCTGGAAGTCACCGGCATCAACTGCATCTCTAACGCAGAGACTGAGGGTCTGGTCAAAGACTTTGCCGAGGTTTTTGACGGCACCTTGGGCCAATATACAGGTACGCCCATCTCCTTTAGCCTTGATCCACAAGTCGCCCCCATCAAGCTAAAGCCACGCCGGGTTCCCTTTGCTCTCAAGGCTAAGGTGGACGAACAACTGGACAAACTGATCGCCCAAGGAGTTTTGGAGCCGGTTGACCACGCAAAGTGGGAAACCCCCATCGTCATGCCTGTCAAGCCAGATGGGTCGGTGAGAATCTGCGCTGACTACAAGTGCACGATCAACAAGGCACTTCAGCAGCACGCTTATCCGGTTCCTGTTGTCCAACACCTGCTGCATTCCCTGGGTGAGGGTAAGGTCTTCGCTAAGCTGGACCTTGCCCAAGCCTATCAACAACTGCCAGTCGATGATGCCACTGCTGAAGCCCAGACGATCGTCACCCACCGGGGGGCATTCCGTTGCCGCCGGTTGCAGTTCGGGGTGAGTGTGGCTCCTGGCATCTTCCAAAGCCTTATGGAGCGTCTCCTGCAAGGGCTTCCGGGCGTGGTACCATATTTTGATGACGTCTTGGTGTCTGCAGACTCACACCAGCAGCTGTTCGAGCGCCTCCGTGCCGTGCTGACCAGGTTCCAGGAGGCCGGGCTCAAGGTAAAGAGGGAGAAGTGCCAGATCGCCGTTCCACAGGTAGAGTTCCTGGGCTATCTTATCGATGCCTCCGGTCTTCATCCAACCACATCCAAGATCCGCGCTATCCAGCAGGCCCCCACCCCAAAGAACAAAACGGAGTTGCAGGCATTCCTGGGGCTGCTGAACTTTTATAACATGTTCCTGCCCCACAAAGCCACAGTGGCTGAGCCTCTTCACCGACTCCTTAGCACTAAGACGCCTTGGGCCTGGGGTCATCGGGAGACGGCGGCCTTCAACGCGGTCAAGGCTCTCCTTTCTTCAGACAGTGTGCTGGTACAGTACAGTGAATCCAGGCCGCTGGTCCTTGCCTGAGACGCCTCACCTTTTGGCATCGGTGCTGTCCTTAGTCACCGTTTTCCAGATGGAAGAGAAGCACCGCTCGCCTACTTTTCCAGGACACTATCTCCGACGGAACGGAATTACAGCCAGCTCAACAAGGAGGCACTGGCACTTGTGGCTGGAGTGAAGAGGTTCCATGAATACCTCTATGGCAGGACTTTTGACCTCATCACTGACCACAAGCCACTCCTGGGCCTCCTCGCCGGTGATCGTCCAACTCCACCGGTCCTCTCACCACGCATGCTGCGATGGACTGTTTTCCTGGCTGCCTACCACTACCGGCTCATCCATCGCCCGGGGAAATCGATGGGCCATGCCGACGCCCTCAGCCGTTGCCCTCTTCCAGCATTTGTGGAAGACCCGGCTCCAGCTTCATCGCTCCTTCTGATTGAGGATCTTCCGGCAGCGCCTGTATCGGCTGCCACTGTGGCCTCCGCATCTGCCCAGGATCGCACCATCAGCCGGGTGCTCAACTGGGTGTGGAGGGGGTGGCCACAAGGGCCTTTTGCATTGGAGTTCCAGCCCTTCGCAACCAGACAACATGAACTCTCAGCTCATCGCGGCTGCCTGCTGTGGGGAGACCGCGTCGTGATTCCCCAGGGACTCTGTCAGCGCGTCCTGGAGGCTCTGCACGTTGGCCACCCGGGAATTGTCAAAATGAAGGCGTTGGCTCGGTGTTACGTCTGGTGGCCTAATATGGACGATGCCATCACTGCCTGGGTGTCCGCCTGTCAAGCGTGCCAGGAGTCGAGGCCTGCACCACCGGCAGCTAAGGGACACACCTGGGAGACGCCAAAGACACCCTGGTCGAGGGTGCACATCGATCTGGCTGGCCCCTTTCACGGCCGGACCTTTATGGTAGTGGTGGACGCCTATTCCAAATGGCTGGAGGTCGCCCTGATGCCCTCCACCACTACCGAAGCTGTCATCCGGGTGCTGCGAGGCCTGTTTGCAACGCATGGGTGTCCTGATGTCCTTGTCTCTGACAACGGACCGCAGTTCACGTCAGGCACGTTTGAGCGGTATCTTTTGGGACTGGGCATCCGCCATGCCCTAACGGCACCCTTTCATCCATCCAGCAACGGGCAAGCGGAAAGAATGGTGCGCTCGACAAAAGAGGCACTGGCGCGCCTGGACCGGGGAGACTGGCATGAGCGGGTCGCCGAATACTTGTTCGTGCAACACATCACCCCTCATGCGGCCACAGGGAGGAGTCCTGCTGAACTGCTTATGGGCCGCCGCCTCAGGTCACCGCTCGACCGGCTACACCCAGACTTTGCCGTGGCTGAACCCCCAGGCTGTGCCAACGCACCACGGTCATTTGTCCCAGGAAACCAGGTCTTTGCCCGGAACTATGTGGGGGACATCCCTTGGGTGCCAGCCACAGTAGTGGGAGTCACTGGACCTCGCTCGTACCAGGTGGCACTCGAAGACGGACGCTTGTGGCGACGGCACATAGACCAGCTTAGGCGCAGGGTTGGGGACTTGGACACTACCGAGGTGCCCCCAACTGCGCTTGCGGCTCCAGAAGAGACACGTACAGATGGCGAGGCCCCACCTACACCTCCCTCGCAAACTGTCAGCGTGGAGCCGAACCAAGCCGTTTCAGAACAGACTCAGACCGCTCCACTTGCGGAGGCTCCACCCACAGCAGCGGATCCAGGGGAGTTGTTTCCAACGCCACCTAGGGTCGCACCACAGCCTCAGCGAGAACTGTGTGGCCCTCCGGACTTGGCTACCAGTCCCCGGCGGTCTGGCAGAGTTGCCAAGCGCCCAACTTATTTAAAGGACTATGTTGTTGGACAGGTATCACTGTTGGTCTAAGTATGGGAAATGTAACCGATATGCTTTTGTGCTTAATTGAACCATTACGCGTAGTGCTGTATATAAGGAAACCATTACGATTGTAACTAACGCCTTATCTCAGTGGGGAGGGGTGTTATGTAGTGTAGTTTCACCCTGGGCCAACAGGGGGATACTGTATATAGTTTTCACTCAGGTCTGTAGATAGTTTTCACTCAGGTCCGCGGCAGTTATTTTAGGCGGGAACTCTGGGCTGTGGTGGTTACAATGTTGACAGCCGGCTGCCTGTAAATACAGGCCGGCTGAGCTGTTCCCAGTTAGTTCTATTCCAGCTTACCATAATAAAGAGCTACTTGAAGAAATCGCTGTGCCGGCTGCTATGTCAACCCACGACTTAACAGAATTAGTCGCCAGGGACTTCTGGTGGCCCAGAATGAGAGGGGAGGTCGCGGACTACGTGGCGAGGTGCGACACCTGCCAGAGGGCCAAACCAGTACACAGACCGCCGGCGGGGCTGCTGGAACCGCTGCAAACCCCGGGCGAACCATGGGAGAGAGTGGCCCTGGACTTTGTCACGGATCTGCCCAGCTCAAGGGGCAAGACGGCAGTGCTAGTGGTGGTGGACTTGTTCTCCAAGATGGCACATTTCATTCCGTGTGCGAAAGTGGCCACGGCGGAACAAACAGCCAAACTGTTCATAGACCACGTGTTCAAGGTTCACGGGCTTCCGCGGTCTATACTGTCTGACCGGGGGCGGCAGTTCATCTCGAACTTCTGGCAGAAGCTGATGGGCTTCCTGAACGTCAAAATCAACCTGGCTTCGGCTAGACACCCGCAGACCAACGGGCAAGCGGAGCGGGTCAATGCCATCATGCAGCAGTACCTGAGATGTTATGCGAATCAACAGCCCGCGACGTGGGTGGACTACCTGCCTCTCGCCGAGTTCGCCTACAACAACACGAAGCACGTGTCCACAGGGGGCACGCCGTTCTTCGCCAACAACGGGAGGCACCCCAGAACCTTCCCGGGACTGGAAAGAATGTGGGAGGGGGAGCCGCAGACAGCAGATGCGTTCGCATTGGAGTTGCAGGAAGTCCACGATCAGCTTCGGCGGCACCTGGAGCTGGCTAAACACGCATACAAGGTGCAAGCGGACAAACACAGGAGGGTTGGCGAAGAGATCCATGTGGGAGACTGGGTCTGGTTAGCAGCCCACGCAGTGCCGGCCAGGTCGTTGGCGAAGAAGAAACTAGGGCATAAACAACTAGGACCCTACCAAGTCGAAGAGCAGGTCAACCCGGTGGCTTTCCGGCTGAAACTTCCGGAGGGCTCCAGGATGCATCCGGTGTTCCACAGATCGGTGCTCACTCCCTACAAGGCACCTCACAGGTTTCAGGAACCAGGAACGGCACCGAGTCCGCTCCGAGAGAGAACCGAGCAAGGGGGAGTGGCACAGGTGGAGCACATCAACGAAGTCACAGAGATTTTGGACTCCAGATGGGGGGAAGAGGGGGTAGAATACTTTCTCGCCAGAGAGGGCACCCCGGCCAGTGCCAACAGCTGGGTGCCGGGCTACGCTTTAGACGAACCTCTGCTCAAAGAAGAGTTTCATGCCCTCTTCCCACATAGGCCCATGCCAGCGGACTTTTTCGACGACTGGCTTTTCACGCCCACGCTTTCAGCCAGCACGTTCCAGGGGTTCGACTCGGACGAGGAACCGACACGAAACGCCCGTTCCCCGGAGGGGTCACCCTCGGGATCTGCTTCAGAACCATCGTATTGGTGGGACGATAGACCAGAGGAGCAGTGGCGCAGAAAGTGGCTGGAGGGTCCAGGACGAGCAACGTCCCCAGAAGGAAACGAGGGAGAGACGGACATGGACATATTCGGGGACGACCCGGGGTTCGAGCACGGCGGCACAGAGATGGAAGCGGAGGTGACCGTCGTCGACGAGAGCAGGGAGGAAGAACCGGAAGACTTCAGATGGAGGCCCGCCACGGGACGCGAACTGTATCCGGCATTCGTCCCCCTGACACGGCAGCACCCAGCTCCCGCACCGGACGGAGGGGAGGGGGGAAGAGGGGGCTTCGAGGGGGGGATGGATGTCAGGGGTTCAGGAGCAGAGGCGAGGGCAAGGGAGGAAACAGAGAGTGAGGGGGAGGAGGCAGAAGAAAAGATGAGTGATGACGACGACCCGAGATCTCCGAGTCTTTCCAGTGAATCAGAAGATTCACAGAAAGGAGCACCAGTGGCCAGGGCAAGGGGGGAGCCTAGGGGGACACCCCAGGAAGAAAGGGCCAGAGGGGGCTCAGAGGGGAGCAGTGAGAAACCGGGACCAGCGTCACCCACAGAGAGCAGGGGAGAGGAAGGGCGCCAGGTATCAAGCGCTGGAAGCTCACAACAGGAGGGAGGGCAAGAGTCAGGAGTGGCCACACCTCCATCGGGGAGCGAAGAAACGGTCAGACGGAAAGTGGGAGGTTGGGCGCGCGCGCCAATTTCAAATGCACAGGAAGGTGGCGCAGTGAGCAGCCCGGAAAGGGAGCCAGGTCCTAAAGCCCGGCGCAAGGAGACAGAAGGGTCCGGGGGGTCAGCGTCAGAAGAATCCCGGAAGGAAGAGACCCCGGGGGGCAGAGGGACCCAGAGAAGAACAGTCAGGCGGAAAAGGTGGAGCAGGGCTAGGATATTAAGTTGGTGTACAAGGGGCGGAGATTCAGACGGAGCTTCGCCGATCTAAGCATAAGACGTAGAGTTGCACGCAGCAGCTTGAGAATGGAAACTGAAACTCAATAAAGACTTTTATTTAATGATCGCTGGCTAGCGTGATCCTCTGTGAGCTAGGATCTTGAAGCAGCTCTGACAATCACCATCATTTATTTTGAACTTTTCTTGGTACCTGCTTTGTAGCCAGCGCCATTGTTTCAGCAGGGCTAGAACTCAGGACCCGCTGCCTTGAGGGACACCTAAGAGCAGTTGGGCAGGGAAAGGTCTCCCTTGGGAGGTGGTGGACTCTCCTTCCTTGGAGGTTTCTCAGCAGAGATCGGACGGCCATCTGCCATGGATGCTTGAGCTGAGATTCCTGCCTTGCTGGGGGTGGGACTAGATGACCCAGGGATCAGGGCCGTATCTAGCGGGGGGGGGGGGAGCGAGGAAGTCCCCCAGGGGCATAGGCGCCCCACTCCCCGCAAAATCGGCTTTAAAACGGTTCCTTGAATATGTCTGTCTCTGTGGGGGGGGGGGAGGGGGGCGCGTCCCCCCAAGAGAAGCTGCTCTGGTCCAGCCGGGGGGGGGAGTGGAGGGGGGGAGGCAGTTGCACAGGCTCCCCACTCCCCCCCAAGCTGCTCCCCTCTTTGGCCAAGCCCTCCACTCCCCCCCCTCCTTTCTGCGCTGCAGCGATGGATTAGAGAGACCCTTTCGCGAGCCGGGATCTCTTCGGGGGCGCAGCGCGTCGGTCAGGCTGTGCAAAGGGAGGAAGGGCTGAGCTGGGGGACTTGGCTTGGCAAGGGTTAAAGGGAACCGAGCTGCCTTCCTAGAGAGGACAGGAAGCAAGGGGGGGCAGGACCTCCAGAGCCAAGGCCCCTCCCTCCCCCAGTCCTTCTCTGCAAGGAAGGGGGGTGTTGCTTTGGTGTCTCTTGCAAGGGCTGCCTCCCTGCCCCCTCCCGGGATCTGGTGAGTCTCCTCTCTCTCTCTCTGGGATCTGGTGGGGGTCCCAGGGCTGCAGCAGGGGAGGGGGCCTGGGGGGCCGGATCTGCTCCTGCAGGGGGGGGACCCCAAGTCAGGGAGGAGAGGGTCCTGCCAGGGAGGGGCCAGGTCTGCCACGCTCTCCTTCCTGCAGAGCAGAGGATCCCAAACTCAGTTGGCCTTTGCCCCCCCCTTTCAGAAAAACAATGATTCTCCCCCGAAATCTCCCTTCTTCAAACAAAGGAGTACCTAGGAGTCGGGGTGACGTCTCTCAGCATCACTGCACAACAGAGGGAACAGGTGCAAGTGGTTTTCCAAAGCTGGACAACGAGGTGTACTAGCACCCCCCCCCCCAAAAAAAAAATCCCGCGAGGAGGGAGGAAGGAAAGGTGGGAGAGAAAGGCCAGGGATAAAGAGAGGGATCCCAGTTTCCCAGAGTCTGGCTGCTGCATTGGGGACCAGTTTCCCAGTGTCTCCCAGGGCAGCTCCCCACGGAGGCCACTGCAGCAATCCCCTCGCACCCAGAGCAGGGCATCCCAGGAGACAGAAGCAGGGGAGTGGGGGTGGGGGGAGAGCCACTCCTGAGGACCCCCAAGTGAGGACCCCCACTAGAGCCAAGCATCCATTTTTCAAATGACTCCCTTGTCAGTCAGTTCTGACTTCATGCATTGACTGGAAGTCAGGAGCAACCAGGCTGACTCATCTCCCAGAAATCCCTTCAGTTGCCTCCACATTCTGCATTGCTAGAGGGCTGGAGACTTACTTCTTCTCCCCTTCCTCCTCCTCTTTCTTTTCAAAAAGGTATCTCATGGTTTGGGCTCTGGTCCCGTCCAGTCCTGATTCCTGGCAAGACTCATCCATGCTTGTTCAGGGATCTTGTTTCTTCTCCTGACCTACAAATTCTGTAACAGAACAATGTTTTTGCTTTCTAGGATTTGCTAGAGCTTCTTATTAAGACAGACAAAACTTGGCAGAAGGTCAAAAGGTGCCCAGAGGGGACAAACTTAGAAAGGGAGTGAAGGTGGGTGATATTCTGGAACACAGGTGCTGGCAGTCGGTTTTCCTCCTTCTTGTTCTTCTGCATTCCAAGTCCTGCTGACAGGTTATGAAAGATGACAACATGAAAGAGGTTAAAATGGAGAACCATGAAAAAGGAGCCAGGTTTCCTTGAGGTCTGAGGCTGGTGAGGGTGGACAGACTCTTGCTTTGAGGACGATCTCATGTCTCCTGACCAAACTGCAGTCTGTGCAGATATGGAGTCTATGAATGAGGAAGCTAACAAGAACCCAGAGCTGAAGCGCTCTGAGCTGAGGGAGCCACTCCAGGCAGCAGTGCAGACAGCCAAAGAGCAAGATACCCAGTGCGTTGTGAAGAGGACTCCCTTGTCAGTCAGTTCTGACTTCATGCATTGACTGGAAGGCAGGAGCAACCAGGCTGACTCATCTCCCAGAAATCCCTTCAGTTGCCTCCACATTTTGCATTGCAATCTTCCTTCTAGGAGAGCTAGAGGCTGCTTTCTTCGTCTCCTCCTTCTCCTCCTCCTCCTCCTCCTCCAGATACCTCATGGTTTGGGCTGTGGTGCAGTCCAGCCCTGGTTCCAATATTAATAATATTAATAATGATGATGATGATGATACTCCACCCACTCTGGGTGTCTCCCTATAGAATACTAAAAACAGTATGAAACATCAAACATTTAAAACTTCCCTAACAGGGCTGCCTTCAGATGTCTTCTAAAAGTCAGATAGTTGTTTATTTCCTTGACATCTGATGGGAGGGCGTTCCACAGGGCGGGTGCCACCACCGAGAAGGACCTCTGCCTCGTTCCCTGTAACCTCTTTTCTCACAATGAGGGAACCGCCAGAAGGCCCTTGGTGCTGGACGTCAGTGTCCGGACAGAACAATGGGGGTGGAGATGCTCCTTCAGGACTACTGGGATGAGGCCGTTTAGGGCTTTCAAGGTTAGCAGCAACTCTTTGAATTGTGCCCGGAAATGTACTGGTAGCCAATGTAGGTCTTTCTGGATTGGTGTTATGTGGTCATGGAGGCCACTCCCAGTCACCAGCTTCCAGTCTAGCTGCCGCATTCTGGATTGCGGTAGTTGTAGTTTCCGGGTCACCTTCAAAGGTAGCCCCACGTAGAGTGCATGGCAGTAGTCCAAGCGGGAGATGAGCAGAGCATGCACCACTCTGGTGAGGCAGTCTGCGGGCAGGTAGGGTCTCAGCCTGCATACCAGATGGAGCTGGTAGACAGCTGCCCTGGACACAGAATTGACCTGCACATTCATGGATAGCTGTGAGTCCAAAATGACTCCCAGGCTGCGCTCCTGGTCCTTCAGGGGCACAGTTACCCCATTCAAGACCAGGGAGTCCCCCACACCTGCCCGCCGTCTGTCCCCCAAAAGAGTACTTCTATCTTGTCAGGATTCAACCTCAATCTCTTAGCCCCTGTCCATCCATCCACCAACCAACCGCCTCCAGGCACTCACACAGGACCTTCACCACCTTCACATGTTCTGATTGAAAAGAGAGGTAGAACTGGGTGTCATCCGCATACTGATGAAAACTCAGCCCAAACCTCCTGATGATCCCTCCCAGTGGCTTCATATATATGTTAAAAAGCAAGGGGGAGAGGACAGAACCCTGAGGCACCCCACAAGTGAGAGCCCAAAGGTCTGAAAACTCATCCCCCATCACCACTTTCTAGACATGGCCCAGGAGGAAGGAGATTAACCACCGTATAACAGTGGCCCCAGCTCCCAGCCCCTCTAGCCGGTCCAGAAGAATGTTATGGTCGATGGTGTCAAAGGCCGCTGAGAGATCCAGCAAAAGTAGGAAACAGCTCTCACTTTAGCGCCCGCCAGAAATCATGAACGAGCGCGACCAAGGGAATTTCAGTCCCATGGTGAATCCCGACTGGAAGGGATCCAAATGGTCCGCATCCTCCAGGTGTGCCTGGAGTTGTTCAGCAACCACTCGCTCAATCAGCATACCAAAAAATGGGAAATGTGAGACTGGGCGATAGTTGGCTATATTGGCCTGGTCCAAAGATATTTTTTTTAAGAAGCGGTTTAATAGCTGCCTCTTTCATCGGGTCTGGGAAGGCTCCCTCACAGAGGGAAGCATTCACCACCCCACAGAGCCTATCACCCAGCCCTTCCCGGTTGGCTTTTATGAGCCAGGATGAGCAAGGAGGCAGGTGGTCAGTTTCACTTGTCCAAGCAGCCTGTCCACATCCTTGGAGGCAACCTGACTAGAGGGGACTCTAGCACTCTCCCAGCCTTGCCCTGCTCCCATGGTGGAGTCTACCTCTTTCCAAATCTGAGTGACTTTAACTGCAAAAAACTTTGCCAAATCATTGCAGGAGATCTTAGGGTCCTTTTGAGGCCCCAATGATGCAGGTGGTTTCACTAAATTGCGAACCACCTGAAAGAGTCTCCTGGTGTTGTTTTCTGCAGATGAAATAGAGGCAGTTTAGACAGCCATCGTCACTTGGTAGGCTCGACGTTGAGCTCTAACCCATATCTGGTCAGATTCAGAGTGTGTTTTCTGCCACCGACACTCTAGCCATCTCAGTGATTGTTTCATCGCCCTCAGATCCGGGGAAATCCACGGGGCTCTCCAGGCTCCATGTATCGGAGAGGTCGCTTCGGAACCAGGCCATCGATAGCCCGGGTTAACTCCACATTCCAGGGGCCACATGGAAATCAGCTGAAAGGCCATCAACACGGGATAAAACATCCCCTCCTCCTTTCTGGAAACCATTTGGATCCATTAAGTACCAGGGGTGGGCCATCCGAATTGGTCCCTCCTCCCTGCAGAGGGAAAGGGTTGTGGAGAAGTCCAGTTGCTTGACGGGGAAAATTAGATATTTAAAAGATCAAAAGTTTATAGAAGATTGGGGAACATTCGTGGAATATCTGGATAAATTATGTGAGGGACAAATAACGCTAGTAGGGTTTAAAAGAACTCTGTGAGAAAAGTAAGTCTATTGTCAAAAGGAAAAGGATGGAAAGGAATGAAACAATGTCAATAGATAGTAGGAGATGCGAAAATATGTGTTAGTTAGATAACGAAAGATTTACGGAGAGGTCGAAGGAAGTCTTAAGAATGAATCTGTAAAATAGTATGAAACTGTTTGTTTTATTTCGTTTGTTTATGCTGAAATAATAAAAAATTATGTTGCAAAAAAAAAAGAGAAGTCCAGTTGCACCAGGAAGTGATCCGACCATGACACGGGAATGGTTGCCTCCGCAGCCAGCACATTCCGGTTGGCCCTTGGACTTCTGTTGGAACTTCCTGCGCTCCCGCTTTGTCTGGTGCACGTCATCGTCTTCACTGGAGGATGCCTCCTCACTGCTGGCCTCTTCATGATGCACCGGAACTGGCTCCCTAGCAAGACGCGGGCTGCTGGACTTGCGGATCTCCTGGGCGGAGCGTTCCGCAGCTTCTGAGGCCACAGCCTCCTCAATGGCTTTCTGTAGCGTGAGGTCTGGCTTGGCTAGGAGGCGCCGTTGCAGATGGATGTCCCGGACCCCGCAGACGATTCGATCCATCAGGGCATCGTCTAAGTCTCGGAACTCACAGTGCATTGCAGCCTGTCGCAGGGCGGTGGTGTAGTTGTTGATTGACTCCCCCTCTGCCTGGTTCCAGTGGTAGAACGCATGGCGGGCAGCAATCTTGGACGGCTTTGGTGCGTAGTGGTTGCGGAGCTTCTCTTGGATCGTGTCCCATGATTCAGAGGCTGGCGCAAACGGCGGTAGAGGCACAAGTGAAGCCATGATTCCGATGCCGGCGTGAAGGGCGATGGATGGAACACAGTGCTCTAGCCAGAACAGTCAGCTCTGAATTGGTTCTTCCCAGTGATTTCGCTCAGTGATTTCGCTCTGTGATTCAGCTCAGTGATTCAGCTCAGTTCAGAGGCTGGCCGCATCTGGCTGTGCTCTGATGTCCATCCATCCCATCCTCGTCGCCAGTGTTAAGTCGTGGGTTGACATAGCAGCCGGCACAGCGATTTCTTCAAGTAGCTCTTTATTATGGTAAGCTGGAATAGAACTAACTGGGAACAGCTCAGCCGGCCTGTATTTATAGGCAGCCGGCTGTCAACATTGTAACCACCACAGCCCAGAGTTCCCGCCTAAAATAACTGCCGCGGACCTGAGTGAAAACTATCTACAGACCTGAGTGAAAACTATATACAGTATCCCCCTGTTGGCCCAGGGTGAAACTACACTACATAACAAATTCTATTGTCTTCTCTGTGCCAAAGTGCCCGGCAGTGGGTGCGTCGTGCAGCTGCTGCAGTACTTTGGCGCGAAGATCGTCCCCCGGCACGTAGATGGCCCCTTTACGAAGGAGTAATCCATCGCGAACTTGGAACTCGCCAGTCGCCGCCGCGCCTCCTTGCGCCTCTGCCATCTTGGCTCGCGCGAAGGTGTCAGCCTGCAGCGCTCTCCTCACCGCATCCAGGTCCACTGTCGCTGATGCGCACGCCCACACCGTCGGTGCGAAGATGTGCATGGCTGCCGCTGGCGTCGCCTCCTCCAGATACTGTGGCTTACGGGAGAGAGCATCCGCCATGATGTTGGTGTCCCCCGGGACATACTCTATTCGGAAGTCGAAGTTCGCAAAGAACTCAGCCCAACGTATCTGCCTCTGGTTCAGGAACTGTGCCGTGCGCCAGTGCTCCAGATTCTTGTGGTCCGTGCAGACCTGCACCGTGTGCTTTGCGCCGATCAGGAAGTGCCGCCACGCTTTGAATGCTGCATGAATGGACAGCAACTCCCTGTCCCAGATGGTGTAATTCTGCTCCGACTTGCTGAGCTTCCTGGAGTAAAACGCTCCCGGCCTCCAAACCCCCTGCGGGTCCTTCTGCAGCAGGACGGCTCCCACGGCTCTGTCCGAAGCGTCTGTCTCCACTCTCATCGGCCTGCTGGGGTTGACATGAAGCAGCTGCTCTTCCGACGCGAAGAGACGCTTGAGTGCCTGAAAGGACTGCTCCGCCTGCTCTGTCCAGATGAACTTCTTTTTCTTGGAGCTGAGCGTGTCCGTGATGGCCGCTGTCTGCATGGCAAAGCCTTTGATAAACTTGCGATAGAAGTTCGCGAAGCCGACAAACCGTTGGACCTCCTTCCGGTTGCGTGGGCTTTTCCAATCCAACACTGCTCGAATCTTGGCGCTGTCCATGGCGAGCCCCTTGTCAGACAACTTGTAGCCCAGGAAATCCACCTCCGTCACGTCGAATTGGCACTTCTCCAGCTTGGCGTAAAGCCTATGCTGCTGCAGCCTGCTCAGCACTTCCTTGACGTGTCCGTCATGCTCCTGCTGCGATTCCGAAAAGATCAGGATGTCATCCAAGAAACAGACGCATGTCTTGTAGAGGAGCCCCGCCAACACGTGATGCATGAAAGCTTGAAAAACGTGGGAGCCATTTTGCAATCCAAACGGCATAACTCTATATTCGTAGGTGCCCAGGGGCGTGAACATGGCTGTCTTCCACTCATCTCCTTCCCGCATGCGAATGAGGTTGTACGCCCCTCGCAGGTCCAACTTGGTGAACACGCTGCCCTTGCGTACCTTCGCGAGGAGGTCTTCGATTCGGGGCATGGGGAAGTCCGATGGCTTGGTCACACTGTTCAAGATGCGATAGTCCACTACAAGTCTTTTTTGGGGCGTGTCCCGCTTCTTAACAAAGAATACAGGACTGCCCCCCGCTGCCTTGGACTCTCGGATGAAACCGCGCTCCAAATTATGATCTATGAACTCTTTGAGTTCCTGCAGTTCGTCCTCAGACATGGAATACAGCTTCCCTTTGGGCAGCGCCGCCCCCGGCAGCAGGTCAATTTTGCAGTCATATGGTCTGTGGGGGGGTAGCCTGTCTGCCTCCTTCTCGCAGAAAACCTCCAAAAATTCTGCGTACTTGTGGGGAACCGCTTGTAGCGTGCCTAGCTGCAGCTGTGACTCCTCTTCCTCTCCTTCCTGCCGGGGCACGATGCAGTGTTCAGCACAAAAGGAAGAGCCGAAGGTCAGCTGCCTCTGGTACCACGCCAGCGTCGGGCTGTGCTTGTCCAGCCAACTCATGCCCAATACAATGGGCGTGTCCGATAGTTGAGTGACGTTGAAGCTGATGATTTCCCTGTGATTCCCAAGTCGCATCACCATTGGTGGCGTCTGCTGCACCACTTGCCCCCCTAGCAGCTCCCTGCCATCCACCGTGACAACCTGCAGGGGCAGCGTGGCAGGCAGCAACTGTATAGCGTGCCGGTCGACAAAGTCCTGCCCTATAAAGTCCGCATTGCTTCCTGAGTCAATGGTGATTGGCACGTCCATGGTGAGTCCATTGGGTAGCTGGAGCGATGCGGTGAGCCTCACCACTGGTTTGGGTGGGAGGGGGTCTGTGGGCTGCAAAATCTCTGGGGACTGCTTCACTGACACGTCTGGCTGGGCCCCAGTGCCTCTCTCTCCAGCCAGACTCCGTCGTTTCCCTGCTGTGGTTCCCCTTGCTGAGTTGCTGCAGTCACCATTGCTGAGCCTGCAGTGTGCTTGTGGAGCCTCTGGGGACACTCTTTCGCCATGTGCTGCGGATTTTCACAGATGTAACACTTCCTGTTCCCTCTAGGAGGCTTCGCTTTGACTGCTCCCGGTGCTGTGGCTCTGGTTGCTGACTGAGCCCTGGCACCGCCCACCTCCATCGGTTCTGCTCCCCCTCCTGGCGGAGGCGTGGATTGCGCACGCGCAGCTTCCCTGGGAACGAAGGGAAACCCTCTCGCTGGTTCGCGCCCTCCACGTCCTTCGTCCCTGCCCCATGGGCGTTCCTCCAGCCGCACTCCCACTGCCAGCGCCCTCTGAACGACCTCCTGCGTGGTCCGGGGTCTCTCCCCCCTGGCAATTTCGTCTTTAACGGGGCCGCTCAAGCCTTCCCAAAAGAGATCTCTGACTGGAGCGGAATCTCTGTCCCATTCCAAGGCACTGACTAAAGCAAAAAAGCGGGCTTGGTACTGTCTTACGCTGGCCCTCCCTTGCTTCAGCCCATGCACCTCCCTCCGGGCAAGATCCACGTCAATGCTGGATAAAAAACAGCCATCCATCGCTTTAATAAAGGCATCCGCGGTTTGGAGCGCTGGATCCTTATCTCTCCACAAATTGCGCAGCCATGCTTTAGCCTCTCCATGCAAATGGGACATGATAAATCCCACCTTCTCTTGCTCATCTCTAAAGTCTTTGTCCAGCAGTTGCAGTGCACACATTACATCTGCTTTAAAGTTGGGGTACAGTTGTAAATTCCCATCGAAGTGAGAGACTAGACCGCCTGTTCTTCGCCCCAACCCAATCCCCTCCGGTTTGGGTGTCTGTTGCCCTTGCTTCGTAAGCACTTCCAACCTGACCTGGAGATCCCTGTAGGCGGCAGCTGCGTCCTCCTCTCTCTTCCTGGATGCAAGAGCCTCGGCATTCAGTCGTGTCACTGCTTCTCTGAGTTCCGCTATCTGCTGTTCGGCCGTCATGTTGTCTGCCGTTCGTGAGCTCGCTAGTAGGCACCCGCTTTCTCTCCTCTCCGCGAGGCCGTAGATGCCCACAACGTGAGACGGAGCTTACTGTCAGAGCTGCTTCAAGATCCTAGCTCACAGAGGATCACGCTAGCCAGCGATCATTAAATAAAAGTCTTTATTGAGTTTCAGTTTCCATTCTCAAGCTGCTGCGTGCAACTCTACGTCTTATGGCTAGACCGGCGAAGCTCCGTCTGAATCTCCGCCCCCTGTACACCAACTTAATACCCTAGCTTTACTCCACCTTTTCCGCCTGACTGTTCTTCTCTGGGTCCCTCTGCCCCCCGGGGTCTCTTCCTTCCGGGATTCTTCTGACGCTGACCCCCCGGACCCTTCTGTCTCCTTGCGCCGGGCTTTAGGACCTGGCTCCCTTTCCGGGCTGCTCACTGCGCCACCTTCCTGTGCATTTGAACTTGGCGCGCGCGCCCAACCTCCCACTTTCCGTCTGACCGTTTCTTCGCTCCCCGATGGAGGTGTGGCCACTCCTGACTCGTGCCCTCCCTCCTGTTGTGAGCTTCCAGCGCTTGATACCTGGCGCCCTTCCTCTCCCCTGCTCTCTGTGGGTGACGCTGGTCCCGGTTTCCCACTGCTCCCCTCTGAGCCCCCTCTGGCCCTTTCTTCCTGGGGTGTCCCCCTAGGCTCCCCCCTTGCCCTGGCCACTGGTGCTCCTTTCTGTGAATCTTCTGATTCACTGGAAAGACTCGGAGATCTCGGGTCGTCGTCATCACTCATCTTTTCTTCTGCCTCCTCCCCCTCACTCTCTGTTTCCTCCCTTGCCCTTGCCTCTGCTCCTGAACCCCTGACAGTGATGATGATGATAATAATAATTTATTATTTATACCCCGCCCATCTGGCTGGGCTTCCCCAGCCACTCTGGGCAGCTTACAACCAAATATTAAAAACACATTGAAACCTCAGTCATTAAAACCTTCCCTCAACAGGGCTGCCTTCAGTTGTCTTCTAAACATCAGATAGTTGCTTATCTCCTTGACATCTGATGGGAGGGTGTTCCACGGCACGGGTGCCACTACCGAGAAGGCCCTCTGCCTGGTTCCCTGTAACTTGGCTTCCCACAGTGCAGAACTGCCAGAAGGCCCTCAGTGCTGGACCTCAGTGTCCAGGCAGAATGATGGGGGGAGGGGGGAGACGCTCCTTCAGGTCTACTGGGCCAAGGCAGTTTAGGGCTTTCAAGGTCAGCACCAACACTTTGACTTGTGCTCGGAAACGTAATGGGAACCAATGTAGGTCTTTCAAGACTGGTGTTATGTGGTCTCGGTGGCCGCTCCCAGTCAGCAGTCTGGCTCCCGTGTTCTGGATTAGTTGTAGTTTCCAGGTCACCTTCAAAGGTAGCCCTGTCCACCCCCCAAAACAGTACTTCTGTCTTGTCAGGATTCAACCTGAATGCATTAGTTGCCATCCATCCTCCAACCGCCTCCAGACACTCACACAGGACCTTCACCAGCTTCACTGGTTCTGATTTGAAAGAGAGGTAGAGCTGGGTATCATCCGCATACTGATGAACACCCAGCCCAAACCTCCTGATGATCTCTCCCAGTGGCTTCATATATATGTTAAAAAGCATGGGGGAGAGGATGGAATCCTGAAGCACCCCACAAGTGAGAGCCCAGGGGTCTGAACACTCATCCCCCCCACCACTTTCTGGACACGGCCCAGGAGGAAGGAGCGGAACCACTGTATGACAGTGCCCCCAGCTCCCAGTCCCTCTAGACCAAAGGTCAGCGAATTTTTTCAGCAGGGGGCCATTTGCGGGGGTGGAGAACGAATTCCTATGCCCCACTAATAACCCAGAGGTGCATTTGAAATAAAAGCACACATTTTTCTCATGTAAAAACACACTGATTCCTGGGCTGTCAGCGGGCCAGATTTAGAAGGCAATTGGGTCAGTTCCAGACCCTGGGCCTTAGTTTGCCTTCCCATGATCTAGATGGTCCAGAAGGATGTTATGGTCGATGGTATCAAAAGCCACTAAGAGATCCAGCAGAACTAGGAAACAGCTCTCACCTTTGTCCCTCGCTCGCCGGAGATCATCAACCAGTGCGACCAAGGCAGTTTCAGTCCCATGATGAGGCCTGAATCCCGACTGGAAGGGATCCAAATGGTCCGTATCCTCCAGGCTGCCTGGAGTTGTTCAGCAACCATTTGCTCAATCACCTTGCCCAAGAATGAAGGATTTGAGAATGGGTGATAGTTGGCCATATTGGCTGCATCTAAAGATGGTTTCTTAAGAAGCGGTTTAATAAGGCTTTGGGTTCCTTTTGCTGAAGCCGGGAGAGCAAGACTCTCCTGGCTTCAGCAGAGAGGGAGAGCTGCACAGCGCCCCTTCAGTCAAGAAGGAGGAGAAATGAAAGGGGCTCCGTTTCTCCTGCTGCTTCGCTGAAGGGGTGCTGAGCAGAGATGGGGAGAATTTCCCCCCCCCCCTGTTCGCCCCCTCTAAAACAAGGTGTGTCCTATGGTCGGGTGCGTCCTATAGAGCGAAAAACGAGGTAACTCACAGACAAAGAACAGATCCCTGGATGATCTCTCCGCCCCTCAGTGGCAGGACGACTGGAACTGAGCTGTTTAACCCTGTAAACTCTGATTCCCCTCACAGAATCAGCTGAAAGGCCATCAACATGGGATAAAACGTCTCCTACCACTCTCTGGTAACCATTTGGATCCATTAAGTGGCAGGGGCAGACCATCCAAATCAGTCCCACCTCCCTGCAGAGGGGAAGGGTCACGGAGAAGTCCAGTTGCACCACAAAGTGATCTGATGTGGAGGAATCAGAACCCACAGGGTTAAGAGGTTCTGTGTGATGCCTTACATCATGAGGCGTGGTTACATTTACACGTATGGGAGTGGTTTCTCTGCGTGTGTTCTTCTCTTCCGCTCTGTCCGAGAGGGAGGATGTGCGAGTCGTCTCCGGGAGCTTGAGACTGAATTTACGATGTTATGCTACCCGAATAAAAGTGTTTAGAGATAAGAGAAGCCTGCGTGCAAGCCTGATTTATGATCCCCACACTGCAGCAGTCTTTCACCGTTGCGTATCGCTCTGCTAAAACTGTCCAGAGAGAAGCAAGAGGACATTGCTGTGATCAGCAGCGTGCTGTATGCGCAGAGGAAGCCTGCCGGGCGCCATATTTGGCCCTCTGGACGGCAAAGGTTATGGGTACTTTGCCAAAGCTTTGAAGCTGTTGCAGGAGAGACGTCCTATGTGTGGGGAAGCCAGCTGGGAAGAAGCTGGAGCCAGCTAGAGCTTTGCTGTTTTTGAGGCTGAAAGGAGCTCGCTGGGAGGAGGAGATCTGATCTGCCGGAGCCGGAGGAGGCTGGTCTGCTGTACCGGGAGCTGGACGCTGTTGTTTATGTGAGTCAGCTGGGCCCCGGGGGGAAGATGGCGGTTGGCCAGGAGGTACCGCTTGAAAAACTCACCACCCAGACATGGAATACATGGGTCAGGAAGGTGAGAGCGTGGTTTTTAGCCACGGAAATTTGGGACATATCCCAGAGAGAACCAGTGGCTACTGGAAATGGAGCACTGGTGGACAGACAGCAGAGAGAGATCTGCATGTTGAAAGCCAGCGTGCACCATACGCTACAGCATCATTTGGTAGGCATTAAGTCTGCCTGTGAAGCCTGGCAAGTGTTGAGAAGTGTGTGTGAAAACTCAGCAGGGGGCCAGGGGCAGATGAAAGCTGAGAGCTTAGTGAGAAGCTCTGAAGATTTTACAGCCTTGCGAAGTGCTGTTGGAACTGTCGGGGGGGCAGAGAAGCCCAAAAGTCAGTTTGGAAAAGTTTCCACTGTGTGTGACAAGCAGGAATGCAGTTTGAGAGGGGGCGGGGCTGGAATCGAGAGCCCGGAAGTTATGCCAGCTATGAGCTCACCCCAGTATTTTTCCACTCATCGCTGTTTTATTTGCAATTCTCCTGACCATCTGCGTCGCAACTGTCCGCAGAGGAACAGAGAGAGCGGGCAGGATGTGCCCAAGGTCGTTTCCCATGGGAACCAGTCCAGGAGAGGAAGTCAGCGTGGGAACGCAAGGGAAGGACGTGACTCAGAGAGTGGAGGCTGTTCTTTTCATCTCACTGCTTCTATGGCAACCTTAAAGAACAACTCCAACAAGGACACGGTGACGCGCTGGGTGATTGATTCAGGAGCCAGTCATCACCTGATAAGCAAGCCACCTGCTGTCGGGATGCGGGACTGCAGGGCTGTTTCAACTGGGACGATTGTTCAGTTTGCAAACGGATCCCAAAAGCCAGTTTCTAACATGACACGTGTTTATGTTTCCTTTTTGCAGGCGCAGCTGCAGGTCTACATTGTACCGGAGATGCATTGTTGTCTGTTATCTGTACCAGCTCTTGTGAAGGAAGGGTACAAAGTTTGTTTTGAAAATAATACATGTTCCATTTCCAGAGGGGGGAAACTGCTTGTCAACGTGGAGTGCAAGAACAATCTCTTTGTTCTGGAGACACCTCTGAAGGGTGGGGGGAATGCCGAAAGAGTACAGGCACAGTGTGCTAGTGTTCCCAGTCATGATTCATGTGTTCATTTGTGGCACAGGAGAATGTTGCACAGCAGTTTGGAAGATGTTCAGAAATTGCCCAGCTGCACTAAAGGGTGCAAACTCAAAGAATGTGGGAGATCCCTAGAATGCAGGGCATGCAAAGGGGCAAAGGTTCAAAGGTGTAGTTATCCCGGGGTGGAGAGGATAGCCAAAAAACCTTTTGAGCTTGTACACACAGATCTGTCAGGACCCATGGAGTGTCCGAGTCTGGGTGGGGCCAGATTTGCGCGAGGTCCTGCTGTGCTCCAAAAGCTTTAGGTGGCTATCCCTGAAGCCTGGAGAGTGAGAGGGGTCGGTGCGCACTGACCCCCCCCTCTCCAGGCTTCAGCGAAAGCAACACGTAGCCTCTGGAGTGTGGAGGGAGCGCTCCCTCTGCGCTTTGGAGGCTTCGCGATGCTTTCGCTAAAGCCAAGGAGCCTGCATTCACTCCATAGGACGCACACACATTTCCCCTTAAATTTTGGAGGGGGAAAAGTGCGTCCTAAAAATACGGTACTTTAGTTTTCTGCCAAGAAGCCGAGACACCATGCCTGCTGTCTCAGATGGTCTGTTTGTTATTTTACTGTTCTGCTGTACAGAACAACAGCGTGTGGACTCTGTCTTCTGCAAGCTTATACACCAATGGGCCGCACTGTGCACACTCTGTTGAGTCCCAAAAGCAAATAGTACCACAGGGAAGTCTGCCGGACCACTTAACAGATTCCCTGGTGGCCCACTGGAATGTGGAGTTAACTAGTCCTATTGACTGTCTGGCTCCAAAGCGCACTCTCCGATTGTATGGAGCCCGGACAGCCCCGTGGTTTTCCACGGATCTGAGGGCAATGAAACAATCGCTGAGATGGCTAGAGTGCTGGTGGCAGAAAACTCATTCTGAATCTCACTGGACATGGGTTAGAGCTCAACATCGAGCCTACCAAGTGGCGATAGCGACAACAAAGAAGACCTTCTTCACCGCCTCTGTTGCATCTGCAGAAAACAGCAGCAGGAGATTCTTTCAGGTGGTTTGCAATTTAGTGGAACCACCTGCTCCATCAGGGCCTGGTACAGGCCACATGATCTCCTGCAATGATTTTGCAAAGTTTTTGCAGCTAAAGTCGCTCAGATTTGGAAAGAGATAGACTCCTCTTTTTCCTGGCACAGGGCTGGGGCGGGAGAGTGCTAGAGTCCTGTCTCTGTCCATCTTGACTGATAAAAGCAAGCCAGGAAGGGCTGGGCGATGGTGGGGTGGTGAATGCCTCTTTCTGTGAGGGAGCCTTCCCAGAAAAAGATGGTTATTAAACCGCTTCTTAAAAAACCATCTTTAGATGCGGCCATGATGGCCGAGTATCGCCCAGTCTCAAATCTTCCATTCTTGGGCAGGGTGATTGAGCATGTGGTTGCTGTACAACTCCAGGCACGCCTGGAAGAAGTGGACCATTTGGATCCCTTCCAGTCGGGATTCAGGCCTCATCATGGGACTGAAACTGCCTTGGTCGCGCTGGTTGATGATCTCCGGCGGGCTAGGGACAAAGGTGAGAGCTGTTTCCTAGTTCTGCTGGATCTCTTAGTGGCTTTTGATACCATCGACCATAACATCCTTCTGAACCGTCTAGGCATGGGAAGGCAAACTAAGGCCCAGGGTCTGGATCCGACCCAATTGCCTTCTAAATCCGGCCCGCTGACAGCCCAGGAACCAGTGTGTTTTTACATGAGAAAAATTATAGCTTTTATTTAAAATGCACCTCTGGGTTATTTGTGGGGCATAGGAATTCGTTCTCCACCCCCACAAATATTGTCCGCACCCCCACAAGGTCTGAAGAACAGTGGACCAGCCCCCTGCTGAAAAAATTTGCTGACCTCTGGTCTAGAGGGACTGGGAGCTGGGGGCACTGTTATGCAGTGGTTCCGCTCCTTCCTCCTGGGCCGTGTTCAGAAAGTGGTGGTGGGGGATGAGTGTTCAGACGCCTGGGCTCTCACTTGTGGGGTGCTTCAGGATTCCATCCTCTCCCCCATGCTTTTTAACATCTATATGAAGCCGCTGGTAGAGATCATCAGGAGGTTTGGGCTGGGTGTTCATCAGTATGCGGATGATACCCAGCTCTACCTCTCTTTCAAATCAGAACCAGTGAAGGTGGTGAAGGTCCTGTGTGAGTGTCTGGAGGCGGTTGGAGGATGGATGGCAACTAATGCATTCAGGTTGAATCCTGACAAGACAGAAGTACTGTTTCTGGGGGGTGGACAGGGCTACCTTTGAAGGTGACCTGGAAACTACAACTAATCCAGAACACGGGAGCCAGACTGCTGACTGGGAGCGGCCACCGAGACCACATAACACCAGTCTTGAAAGACCTACATTGGTTCCCATTACGTTTCTGAGCACAAGTCAAAGTGTTGGTGCTGACCTTGAAAGCCCTAAACTGCCTTGGCCCAGTAGACCTGAAGGAGCGTCTCCCCCCTCCCCCCATCATTCTGCCTGGACACTGAGGTCCAGCACTGAGGGCCTTCTGGCAGTTCTGCACTGCGGGAAGCCAAGTTACAGGGAACCAGGCAGAGGGCCTTCTCGGTAGTGGCACCTGTGCCGTGGAACACCCTCCCATCAGATGTCTTTTTTTTTTTTTCATGCATAATTTTTATTGGTTTACAAAAATCAAAGCACAAAACAAACTGTATCCATACTCGTATTGTTTCACCAAAAGTAATGAATAAGACTTCCTTCTGTCATTCCACGAATCGTCCAAAGTAACAATAAACAATAAATCCGCGTTTCCTTGTTTGTAATGCCGTAAGTCATTCTCGTTCGTCCGTTTTCCTTTGGCATTACCCTTTACCTCTTACAGAGCACCTTTGAAACCCGCTAGTGTTATCTGTTCATCGATTAAGCTTTCCAGATATTTCGTAAAACTTTCCCAATTTTTAACAAACCTCTGATCTTTTATATATCTAATTTTACCTGTCATCCTGTCCATCTCCACATAGTCTAATAGTTTGGATCTCCATTCCTCCATTGTCGGTAAACTCTCTTGTTTCCAATTTTTAGCTATTAGGACCCTTGCTGCCGTTGTTGCATATTGGAACAATTTGTAATCTTTCTTCTTTATCTCCATTCCTACCAAACCTAGCAAGAACGCCTCGGGTCTTTTAACAAAGGTATATCTTAACATTTTCTTCATTTCATTATATACACTCTCCCAGAACCCTGTGACCTTTTGGCATTCCCACCACATGTGGTAGAAAGTCCCCTCCCTTTCCTTGCACTTCCAGCATTTGTTGCAGGATCCGTACATTCTGGCTAGTTTAACCGGGGTCAAGTACCAGCGATAAAACATTTTCATTAGGTTCTCTTTAAGTGACACACAGGCCGTAAATTTAAGATGTTGTTTCCAGAGTTTTTCCCACTCTTCGAAATAAATGTTACGGCCGAAATCTCTAGCCCAGTGTGTCATTACCGCCTTGACTTCCTCGTCAACTAAGTTCCAGTCCAGTTCCGTGTCCTCCCATCAGATGTCAAGGAGATAAACAACTATCTGATGTTTAGAAGACAACTGAAGGCAGCCCTGTTGAGGGAAGGTTTTAATGACTGAGGTTTCAATGTGTTTTTAATATTTGGTTGTAAGCTGCCCAGAGTGGCTGGGGAAGCCCAGCCAGATGGGCGGGGTATAAATAATAAATTATTATTATCATCATCATCATCATCATCATCATTTATTTTGAACTTTTCTTGGTTCCTCCTCGGCAGCCAGTGCAATGGTTTCAGCAGGGCTGGAACTCAGGACCCGCTGCCTTGAGGGACACCTAAGAGCAGTTGGGCAGGATAAAGGTCTCCCTTGGGAGGTGGTGGACTCTCCTTCCTTGGAGGTTTCTCAGCAGAGATCGGACGGCCATCTGCCAGGGATGCTTGAGCTGAGATTCCTGCCTTGCTGGGGGTGGGACTAGATGACCCAGGGATCAGGGCCGTATCTAGCGGGGGGGGGGGCGAGGAAGTCCCCCAGGGGCATAGGCGCCCCACTCCCCGCAAAATCGGCTTTAAAACGGTTCCTTGAATATGTCTGTCTCTGTGGGGGGGGGGGAGGGGGGCGCGTCCCCCCAAGAGAAGCTGCTCTGGTCCAGCCGGGGGGGGGGAGTGGAGGGGGGGAGGCAGTTGCACAGGCTCCCCACTCCGCCCCAGTTGCTCCCCTCTTTGGCCAAGCCCTCCACTCCCCCCCCCTCCTTTCTGCGCTGCAGCGCTGGATTAGAGAGACCCTTCGCGAGCCGGGATCTCTTCGGGGGCGCAGCGCGTCGGTCAGGCTGTGCAAAGGGAGGAAGGGCTGAGCTGGGGGACTTGGCTTGGCAAGGGTTAAAGGGGACCGAGCTGCCTTCCTAGAGAGGACAGGAAGCAAGGGGGGGCAGGACCTCCAGAGCCAAGGCCCCTCCCTCCCCCAGTCCTTCTCTGCAAGGAAGGGGGGTGTTGCTTTGGTGTCTCTTGCAAGGGCTGCCTCCCTGCCCCCTCCCGGGATCTGGTGAGTCTCCTCTCTCTCTCTCTGGGATCTGGTGGGGGTCCCAGGGCTGCAGCAGGGGAGGGGGCCTGGGGGGCCGGATCTGCTCCTGCAGGGGGGGGGGACCCCAAGTCAGGGAGGAGAGGGTCCTGCCAGGGAGGGGCCAGGTCTGCCACGCTCTCCTTCCTGCAGAGCAGAGGATCCCAAACTCAGTTGGCCTTTGCCCCCCCCCCTTTCAGAAAAACAATGATTCTCCCCCGAAATCTCCCTTCTTCAAACAAAGGAGTACCTAGGAGTCGGGGTGACGTCTCTCAGCATCACTGCACAACAGAGGGAACAGGTGCAAGTGGTTTTCCAAAGCTGGACAACGAGGTGTACTAGCACCCCCCCCAAAAAAAGGTGGGAGAGGAAGGCCAGGAATAAAGAGAGGGATCCCAGTTTCCCAGAGTCTGGCTGCTGCATTGGGGACCAGTTTCCCAGTGTCTCCCAGGGCAGCTCCCCACGGAGGCCACTGCAGCCATCCCCTCGCACCCAGAGCAGGGCATCCCAGGACCACATCCTCTCTCTCCCAAAGGGATTGTTGCTGGAAATGGGCGCTGCTACTCCCTGAGCCTCCAGGGACCTGGGCATCAATGGCTGTGTGTGTGGGGGGGGGTTAAGCTATCTAATAAAATAATAGTAATGATGATGATGATGATAATGATAATAATAATAATAATAATAATAATAATAATAATAATAATAATAATAATAACAACAACAACCTGCCAAAGGAGATGTCTTTGGCTCCACCCACTTGGCCCTTGTCCAGATACATTCCTGGCCCTCAGAGGAAAGAAAAAGGGACCCCACCCCAGGAGTCGGCCTGGAGAGCGGCAGAGAGACCAAGTGCAGGAAAAGGAGACAGAAGCAGGGGAGTGGGGGTGGGGGGAGAGCAACTCCTGAGGACCCCCGGATGAGGACCCCCACTAGAGCCAGGCATCCATTTCCCACAAGATACAAATTATTCCCTTGTCAGTCAGTTCTGACTTCCTGCATTTACTCGAAGGCAGGAGCAACTCAGAGAAAATCCCTTCACCTCAGAGAAATCCCTTCAGTTGCCTCCCCATTTTGCATCACAATCTTCCTTCTAGGAGGGCTAGAGGCTGCTTCCTCCTCCTCCTCCTCCTCCTCCTCCTCTTCTCCTTCTTCTTCTCCTCTCCTCCTCCTCCTCCGTCTTCTTCTTCAGAATATATCTAATGGTTTCGTACAGTCCCACCCTGGTTCCTAGGAAGACTCATCCATGCTTGCTCACGGAACATTTCTCTTCTTCTAACCTAAAAATTCTGTAACTAATCAATGTATTTGCTTTGTAGGATTTCCTAGCACCTCATTAGCACAGACAGAACTTGGCAGAAGACCAAAGGGTTCCTTCCGATCTCTCAGAGGCTTCCTGAGAGCACAGATGGATGAGCAAGACTCAGCTGGACCTGAAGAAGGAAGAGGCCATGCCAACCAAACTGGGAGCAGTGGGGGATTCTGGGAAAACTCTGTGCTGAAGATCCTGGGTGAGGAGGACACCCTCCGCTCAGAGGTGCAGAGCCAGCAGTTCGGGAGGTTCTGCTGCCAGGAGGCCAAAGGACCCCGAGAGGTTTGCAGCCGACTCTACGACCTTGACCGTCAGTGGCTGAAGCCAGAAAGGCACACGAAAGCTGAGATGCTGGACCTGGTGATCTTGGAGCAGTTCCTGGCTGTCC
Organism: Podarcis liolepis; assembly: GCF_965112155.1. Lineage (NCBI taxonomy): Eukaryota > Metazoa > Chordata > Lepidosauria > Squamata > Lacertidae > Podarcis > Podarcis liolepis. Next base: position 106,416,486 of record NC_139558.1, on the reverse strand, counting down.
TTCCCCCGGAGATGGAGAGCTGGGTGAGGGACTGTGGAGCAGAGAGCAGTTCCCAGGCGGTGGCCCTGGCCGAAGGTTTCCTCCTGAGTCAGGCAGAGGAGAGAAAGCAGGTGAGAGAGACTTTGCTCTGGATACTCCCAAGGGGCTCCAAACAGGATGATGAACATCCCATAATGCTTTAGTGATGACCCATCCTTTTTCTGGGAAAGTATCCATGGAATGAGATCCAACACCCTGAATGTTTTTGTCTTTGTCATTCTCTTTCTAATATTTCTCCCCATTCTGTTTTTAATCCTTGTTGTTCTTTCAGAAAAGGGATCGTTTTGCAGAAATGGACCTGGATTCCTGTGAGGCAGAGAGGCCTCCGTTGGACACCAGAGAGAGGCTACTGGGTAAGGAGGAAGGCGGTTTTTCTCCACTTGGTCTCATTCTGTTGGTTTCCCATATAATCTCTGGGTTCTTTTCATCAAGCTTTTTTGGGGGGGAGGGGGGGTTGGGAACAAGGGTCCAGAGGAGGAGAGATGTATTTCTGCACAACTAACATGAAATGGGCACAAACGTCCAACTGCACTCAGCAGGAGAGGCTTTCTGAAAGGCCCAACTGTAGTTAGAGATGCCCTGTTTCACCTGTGAGAGACATGGGCACTCCTGGCATCCTGCTTACCTGTTTTCTCTTTCAGGAGACAGAATGATGCCGGCAAGACCTCCTGATCCGCCTTTTCATGGGGGCAGAAGGGAAGCAGCGGCTGTGGAACCAGATCAGGTCAGGGGAAACTGCCTTGTGGGGACAGAGGCTGAGGGATGGAGCAATGTCATGGACTGGTTGGGCACAGAGGAATGGTGGGAGGAAGCAGCCGGGGAGCCATGAAGGGAAGATGGCTCAGAGACCAAGGAGTGGAGGTGGAGGAAGGATGAGCGGTCAGAGGGAGAAGAGGGAGAAGCCTGGGAAGAGGAGGTGTCAGAAGCTGAAGGGATAACAGGGCTTAGTGAGCTGGGAGACTCTGTGGCAGAATGCAGTGCAGAATCAGAGGCAGAAGAGGAAGGAGGTGAGTGGGAGGAGGGAGGTCGAGAGGCAGAGGTGAGTCAGGAGAAGGAGCAGGCACCGGGGGCTCCCTCTCCTTCTGCCATAAGCCCCCCTCCCTGCTTGTCTCTCAGAGCCAAGAGAGGTCTAACATGGAGGAGCAAAGGCAGGCTGCACACTGGCGCACTGTTCAATCGCTTGCCAGAAACCCCAGAGAGGAGGGGACTTGGAAAGCTGGGGGGAGTCGGGGGACTTCACTCTCAGCAAATGATTTTGTGGAGGAAGACACTGTCATAAAATTCTACTGAATATTGATTCAGAGCAGAACTCCAATGTATAGTTAGCAGAGTAAGACCTAAACATGTTGCAGGATTCCCAAAAATAGGCCAGAGGCAATTGTATTTCATCCGGCGGAGCTTTAACTGCTACTGAAGGCAAATGAGGATACTGGTCACAAATCCAAAATGTACAGGATTGGCCCTCTCCATAAGAAATCCAGTTGCAGCAGACTTAAACTTAACTTATAATAAGTCTAAACCTTAAGACTCAGCATACTTTGTACAGAACACCAGAAGGAAGAGAGAGAGAAAGAGAAAGTGAAACTCAGTCTCCTTCTGGCCTCTTCTTATAGTCAGCATGACCTTGACAGGAGAGATGACAGAACCTCTTTAACCCAGCTGTACTCAGCTTCTCTGAAGGAATAACCCAAACATCAGGAACTTTCTGCTTGTTTCTTTTATGCAGAGAAGCTTCCGGAACCCTCTTGAACTAATTAGAATAGAATAGACAATATCACATCCATACTTTCTGCACTAAGAAATGCAAACTGACAAACCCTCAGGGAATGAGCTGCTGTTCTCATGAGGCCTGAAACTCAGCCAAGTCTGTGAATATTGTGTTCTTGCTGATAAAGAGTTAACTCCAGCTGTGAACTGTGGGATTTCCTGCCCAGATAACTCTGTGGCGCCAGCTGTCAGGGAGGATTCGGAGGAGCAATGGACAGAAGAGGCAGAACAGGGGGCAGAGACCGGTCAGGGGGAGCCGGGGCTCAGGGAGGCTGAAGAGCCCCTCAACCACCTAGAGGCTCAGGAAGGAAGCTGAGACTCCGGAAGGGAGGGGGCTTTCAAATCAGCACAGACAAGAAGGGAAATGAAACGTAAGGATCAAAGACGTCTTGCGCGGGAAACGTAGGAAGACGCTCCCCGAATCTGACTCAACAGGTTTGGACGCCTAATTCTGAACTGCAGCTGTTTCTTGTGTATGTGTAATAAAGACTCTTAAGTACCACGCTGACTGTGCCAGAGTGTTACTGCAAAGGGTAAACACCACCTTTACACCAGCCTTCTGAATGTCGCCATTAGGATTCACCTGTAGTTGCTGTTTTCATGGAATCCTAGAGTTGAAAGGGACCCCAAAGGTCATCAAGTCCCACCCCCTGCATTGCAGGAGTCTCAGCTAGATCCTCCAAGACAGTTGGTCATTCAGACTAGGCTTCTTGTATTTCTATATTGATCACTGAGTGCTAAAATAGGCTTCTAAGCAGCGGACAGACGAGAACAAATAGAGGCCAGGATTCACCTAGCCAGCCCCATCTGCTGCGAAATATAGCCTGCCCCCCATTCCTCCCCCTCTCCATGCCCCCATGAACCCCTTGAATTTGGCTCCAGGGCAGTGGGAGGGAACCTCCCCAGAACAACTCACGAGGAGAGGAGAAAGGGGATCCTTCCATCAGGGAAACTGGGATGCTTGCGTAGGCAGAATGACTTGAAAAACACCAACTGGAGTACCACCTATTTACAAAAAATGACTGCTCCCAGTCACCAGGCTACCTGCCGCATTCTGGATTAGTTGTAGTTTCCAGGTCACCTTCAAAGGTAGTCCCAGGTAGAGCGCATGGCAGTAGTCCAAGCGGGAGATAACCAGAGCATGCACCACTCTGGCAAGACAGTCTGCGGGCAGGGAGGGTCTCAGCCTGTGTACCAGATGGAGCTGATAAACAGCTGCCCTGGACACAGAATTAACCTGCGTCTCCATGGACAGCTGTGAGTCCAAACTGACTCCCAGGCTGCGCACCTGGTCCTTCAGGGGCACAGTTGGCCCATTCAGGACCAGGGAGCCCCCCACACCTGCCCACCCTCTGTCCCCCAAAAGAGTACTTTCTGTCTTGTCAGGATTCGACCTCAATCTGTTATAACAGAGCATTGTGTAGCACATCATATTGATCCTGTCTCAGAGGAGGACATTTCCCTTTTTTTTTAGGGTCCAGTGTGCTTTGAAGATGTTTCTCTTCATTTCACGGACGAGGAGTGGGCATTGCTGGATCCTGACCAGAGAGCTCTGCATAAGGACGTCATGGAGGAGAATCGTGGGATCGTGGCCTCTCTTGGTAAGGCTCCCTGTGGGATCATCCTATCAGAATGGAAATTCAAAAAACACCTCTATGTGACAAACCTCATACATTTTCACAGAGCTCAACAGCGCCCAATACAACACCTGGGAACCTAACACCCCCACAATAAACCTTGAACAGCAAATTCCAGTTTTTTCTGTGAACCATCTTCCTCCAGTTCTGCCTTTTTATACCACGGTTGGGCTGGTCTGAACTGCCCAGGCATCTTAAATGTCAGCTTCAGAGTTGTTAGGAAAGATAAGTAGCTTCTGTCAGGTTTTCTGAAGAAGAAGAAGAAGATTTTGGATTTGATATCCCGCTTTATCACTACCCGAAGGAGTCTCAAAGCGGCTAACATTCTCCTTTCCCTTCCTCCCCCACAACAAACACTCTGTGAGGTGAGTGGGGCTGAGAAACTTCAGAGAAATGTGACTAATCCAAGGTCACCCAGCAGCTGCAGGTGGAGGAGCGGAGACACGAACCCGGTTCACCAGATTATGAGACTACCGCTCCTAACCACTACACCACACTGGCTCTTTCTGTTTTTGTTTTTGCTGCTGTCAGTCTTGGGTTGACCAAAGAGACGCCTGACATTGGCGATGGAGGGAATGCCAAGACTGGGCCAAACAAAATCCGTCCCAGAGAAAAGTCAGGATGATTGAACCTCAGGTAGTAGAATCAGTGATAATTGTTGCGTTCGCAAAGTAAAGGAAGGATTGAACTCTGATTAATAAGAATACACACAGAGGCTTGAACCAGCAAGACTCTGGAAAGGGTGCGTGTCTCTCTGTGCTTGTCCGTCCGATCTCCGCAGTCCCGGCCCAGGCCGTTTGTTAGGTAGATTTATTGCTTTATTGTTTGGCGCCCAGCCACGCTTCCCCTGGGAGCCTCTGTAGCTTCTGTTTACGCAGTGTGGCTTTCAGGCGGCCGTAAAGCAATTAGCAGAATTACTCGACGATGTGTGTGGAAAGAGCAGTGAACAAGTCCCACACGTTTCTTCTGTCCTAATATCCCTTTATTTGCTCAAAAGTAGCATATTTACAGTCAACACAATGCTTTCATCGTGGACACAATGGCTTGATGTATATTTTATAATTCCTCATGGTAATCCCATCTGATCCCTACAATAATAATAATAATAGTAATAGTAATAATTTTTATTTATCCCTGGACCATCTGATTGGGTTGCACCCAGCCAACACAGATATAAACATGAAACATTAATAACAACAATCTGATCCCATATAAAAAGTACATTAACTTTAAATGAACAACTTATACTAGTGGCTAAAATCATGGAAACTTATTTAAAAGTGTGTTTCCAAAGTTTGATGGCTCATAACACCAATTTTGGTGGGAGTGATACCATAGGAAAGATAATTTAATGAAAATTGCAATGCAATAACTTTTATGAAGGAGTATTTATTAGAACAGCAGTCATTAATAAGAAATGTGAAACACATAGAAAAAAGGAGATATATAGATATTCTCACCATGTCAATTAATACTGACTTTGGTAACATTCAGCTTTAATTCTGGCCTTACAACACCTTCCCATGAAGTGAAGCAAGTTTTTTAGTTCTGCAGCTGTAATAATGTGAAACCCAGAGGACTTCTGGGTTGGCGCCTCTGGCAATGGCGGATTTCCTCCGATTGGGAGGAATCCGCTCCGTAGAAAACAGGGTCTGAACCGCCACGGCGAGGCGGAGACCCATCAAAAACCACAGGCGGGAGAAGCCTGTGGACGTAGGATTCGGCTGGCACTCGCAGGGAAACCCGGTTTTGGGGATCCGGAGTGACGTGGGGTGAGTGGCGCGGTGCTTTGAATCTACTGCTTCTTTTACGGAGTGAAGCCACATTGCTGTTGCCGGAGAGCGCTGACTTTTTTCCTGTGGACAATTGGATTTCAAACAACTGCCCGTGAGTAGAACGGAAAATTGGACTGTGAAATTTCTTAATTAGGCACCGAAAGCGGGAAGGTCTAAACAGGAAGTCCGCCTTCCGCTTTTGTAGATAGATTGAAGCAAAGACACGGCAAGCTAGAGTTCAGAAAGTCGTTTGTAAAGGACTAAATTTTCATCATTTAAAATTACTGAACCCCCCCTTGGAAGCAGGAGAAGAGGGGGGAACCTTTTTTTAGACTGTTCAAACCTGCAGAAGAGAGAGTAAAGAAAGGAAATTTTCCACCGTCTTGAACCTGGGAGCGGGGTGTCAAGACAGACGTTTTGGAGAAGCTCATTGACTATGGACAAACGTCTTTGACAGATAGTTAAAAGAACAGAAAAATATTGATTCCATTGTTTCCTTTTGCTTCTAAAAGGAACAAAATTTTGACAAAATATCTGAAAAAGGAAAACTTTGTTACTAAAAGATGGATACAAATAGAAACTGTTTCCCCTAGAGGGAGCTCGTGAAACTGTTATTAAAGCCGAACTGGGGAGCTTTGCAGCTGTAGAGATTAAAGATCGTGCGACCAGACTTCGACCTTGAACAAGAATGTGCTCCGAAGCTCTGGTGCTTGCCTTTTGCAAGACAAGTGCTTTATTGGAACAGTTGCATGTGAAAATGGATTTGATGACAGTTGCGATAGGAAATTTTGGACAGGCAGTGGGTACCTATATAGAACCCACTCAGGAATTAATCCAGGAATGTGCTTTGACAGATGAGATGAGGGAGGAGGCTGTTGCTGGACCTCGGGTGGCAGAGATGGAGGGAGCTGTGGCCCAGCAGGAACATGAGTCGTTGGACTTGATGAATGAACCTGGAAAGAGTCAGACTTGGAGAGATGGAGTTCTGTTTGGCTTGGAGATGGGGGGCTGGATAGACCCCCCCCTATGCAGAGATGTTTTGATTTTTCAAGTCTGGCTTTAGGCCGGGGGGAGCTCGGAGTTGTGGGGGCCCCTAACTTTGGAGGGGCCTTGAAACATGCCTTTAAATACTACATGGATTTCATTGTTGACTATGGAAAAGGGGCTGACTTGTTGAGAAGGGACAAAAATATTGTCAAGTTGGAGTCACCCAGAGTGAAAGGAGAAGAAGACAAAGTAAAGTATAAACATGAAGAAGACCTACGGAAGGGACATGGAAAAGGCTTAAGAGCCTCGGATATAAGGTCACCAGGTTGATGGACTAGATGGATGGGATAGAAAGGACTGACAAAACCCGAGACCAGGAGAAGGGACGATGGATGAAGATTGAAAGAAAGTTTTAAAAATTTATTTAGAAAAGTATCGCAAAATTAATGAGTATTAGAAAAATGTTGGAATGAAATTAATTGGCTTTAGCAGAAATGTTAAAAAGAATTATGTAAGAATATGTTATGGTTAAAAGAATTAGGTATAAATAAGATTTAAGCTTTAAGTTTTAAGGTTTTTTATGGTAAGATAAGGTTAAAATAGATTAAGGTAATTTAATGACAGAATATTGTGAAAGATGGAAAGGATTTGCTGAGATAATTAACAACTAGAATACAAAAAAGGGAGGTGTGAGGAGGTCGATGAAATAAGTTAATGAAAATTAAGGATTTGGGAATATTGGATTTGTTTTTAAATTTGTTGTATATTTTTGTTTTTTGATTGTGTTGCATTGTGTGTTTTGTTTTTTCTTATTTTGGTTTTTATTGATTTGTATTGTTTAATTGTTACTTTTATCTACTCTTCTTTTTCTTTCTCTTTTTCTTATTTTTTCCTTCTTTTTTCCCCTTTGTAACTTTAAAATTCTCAATAAATATCATTTAAAATAAATAAATAAATAATGTGAAACCAAGTCTGAATTATTGCCTCTATTAATTGGGCTTTCTTGCTGGGTTGCTTCTGACTAACAAGTTTCTTTAGTCGGCTCCCAATATTTTCGCTTGGCCTATTCCCAGGCCATTCCAGCAGTGGAATAGGATTTCACATTCAGAACACTTCAGTTCAGGCTCAAGTATTTGATTTATGTATTTGGGGGCATTGACGTTCCCATTAATGACACAAATTCTGCCCACACCTTTTGCTGTCATACAACCCCAGATCATCACACTATCTGGGTGTTTCATGGTCGGTGTAATGCAAGTAGGATGTAAATCTCCCATTCTCCTCCTCGCGTATTTCATGCCCTCACTACCAAGCAAGGAGATTTGGGTCTCATCACTCCAAATAATACTGTCCCATTCTTCCGCTGTCCAGTTACCGTGGGTTTTAGCCCATGTTTAATCTTTCCAACCTTGGCCTGAGAGATAATGGCTTTTCCCTTGGAATTCTAGCATTTAGACCAGTCCTTGCACTCAACTTCACCTTCCATTGCCCCATGTCATCTTGTAAACACCCAGATGATTTCCTTCTGTCATGCAGACACAGCCTCTCCATTCTTCGATCATCACTTGCTGTTGTGCACCTTTTCCTGCCTTTACCAGTCTAGAGCCAGGGCTTTTTCGGCTGTGGCTCCGATCTGGTGGAACACTCTGTCACAAGAGACCAGGGCCCTGCGGGACTTGACATCTTTCCGCAGGGCCTGCAAGACAGAGTTGTTCCGCCAGGCCTTTGGCCAGGGCACAGCCTGACTCCCTCCCTCGGCAATCTTCGCGGAGCTCTGGCCCAATGGTTGCCAGTGGCCTGAATTAATTAATTTTACAATGAATGATTTTAGAGTGTTGTTTATGTTATACTTTTATACTGTTTTATTGTTGTTAGCCGCCCTGAGCCCGGCTTCGGCTGGGGAGGGCGGGATATAAATAAAATTTATTATTATTATTATTATTATTATTTTGTAGTGACTGAGTCTCCTTATCTTGTTCTTTAGTCGTTTAGTTGTGTCCGCCTCTTCGTGACCCCCTGGACCAGAGCACGCCTGGCCCTCCTGTCTTTCCACTGCCTCCCGCAGTTTGGTCAAACTCATGCTGGTAGCTTCGAGAACACTGTCTCACCATTTCGTTCTCTGTCGTCCCCTTCTCCTTGTGCCCTCCATCTTTCCCAACATCAGGGTCTTTTCCAGGGAGTCTTCTCTTCTCTTGAGGTGGCCAAAGTCTTGGAGCCTCAGCTTCAAGATCTGTCCTTCCAGTGAGCACTCAGGGCTGATTTCCTTCGGAATGGAGAGGTTGGATCTTCTTGCAGTCCATGGGACTCTCCTTATACCTCTTCACAAATATAGAAAGGCCAGCTTTGGTTAAGTTTTCCTCAATCTTCTTCTTTTTTCTTTTTTAAAATGAATATTTATTGAATTTTATAACAAATAAAAATATCTCAATCATCATGTTATATACAATTGTTCTCCCTCCTGTCCTCCGGACTTCCCTCAACTCCCCTTCTACTGAGTTATTTAGTTTTATGTATTGTGTCCTGCTTTAGATAAAAGTAAATTCCCCTATCATTTCTCTAATTTTTCTGTTACTATAATAAAGTTTATTCAGGCCCTGCCAGTTGCTGTTTCTGCAAATAACCTGTAAATGTAAAAAAATTCCTTCCAGTAGCACCTTAAAGACCAACTAAGTTAGTTCTTGGTATGAGCTTTCGTGTGCATGCACACTTCTTCAGATATCTGAAGAAGTGTGCATGCACACGAAAGCTCATACCAAGAACTAACTTAGTTGGTCTTTAAGGTGCTACTGGAAGGAATTTTTTTATTTTGACTATGGCAGACCAACACGGCTACCTATCTACTACTGGAACCTGTAAATGGTTCCCAAACTTTTAAAATCCTTTTTGTCCTTCTCTTGTAGTTTCTCTGTTAGCTTAGCCAATTCTGCATAATCCATCAGTTTTTCTTACCATTGTTCTTTTGATGGTATTCCATCTTCCAATTTTGTGCAGTCAAGATTCTTGCCACTGTTAAAGTATACATAAATAATGTCCATTTTTCTTTTGGCAGCTCTTGATTTGAGATACCTAACAGAAAGGCTTCAGGCTGTTTACCAAAGCTCATTTTAAACATTCTTTTCAGTTCATTATATATCATTTCCCAATATTTTTTAATGCATTTGCATTCCTACCACATATGATAAAATGTTCCTTCCTTTTCTTGACTTCTCCAGCATCTCTTATTTTCTTTCTTAAACATCTTTGCCATTTTCACTGGTGTGATATACCATCTACACATCATTTTCATGTAATTCTCTCTTAATAATGTACAATCTGTAAATTTTACATCAAGTTTCCACAATGTAACATAACACACTAACAAAAGTCAAGCTAAGCAAGTTGTGCTTCCTTTTTCTGGTTATTCCGCTATGACATTTGATAGAATACAGATAATTACATTCTTCATTAAATTATCTTTCCATTGATACATAATTTTGTGGTATTACTCTAAACGAAGTCGTGTTACGAGCCATCAAATATCTGAAATACACTTTTTCCCCAAAAGGCTTCCACAATTTTGGTCACTACTGTATATCAAACAAATCAACATTCAACAATCCATTAGAATATATTAATAAAAATGTTGGTTAATGACAACCAACAAAGGCAATGAACAAAGACCCAACTCCCTTCAGTTCTTCTTGATTTGTTTCTGAGGCTCTAATCCCTTTTTGTCTCCATTGCAGATTTTGATGAATTGGAAAACAAGAACAAGGATGAACATGACAAAAACCCCAGAGAGGAGAAGCCATGCAAAAATTTGGAGTATGGAGAGAGCTGCAGTCAGAGCTCCCATTCCACTTCCCAACAAAGAATTCTCATTGGAAAGAAACCCTATCAGTGTGTGGAATGTGGAAAGAGCTTCAGGAAGAACTTCAATCTCACTTCCCATCAGAAATTTCATGAAGGGGAGAAACCCTATCCATGCTTTGAATGTGGAAAGTGCTTCAGGGAGAGCTCTGATCTCACTTACCATCAAAGAATTCATACAGGGGAGAAACCCTGTCAGTGTGTGGAATGTGGAAAGAGCTTCAGTAAGAGCTCCTCTCTCACTTCCCATCAAAGAATTCATACAGGGGAGAAACCCTATCAGTGTGTGGAATGTGGAAAGAGGTTCAGGCAGATCTCCACTCTCACTTCCCATCGAAGAATTCATACAGGAGAGAAACCCTATCAGTGCATGGAATGTGGAAAGAGCTTCAGTCTGAGCTTCTCTCTCACTTCCCATCGAAGAATTCATACAGGAGAGAAACCCTATCAGTGTGTGGAATGTGGAAAGAGCTTCAGTCAGAGCTTCTCTCTCACTTCCCATCGAAGAATTCATACAGGAGAGAAACCCTATCAGTGTGTGGAATGTGGAAAGAGCTTCAGTCAGGGCTCCTCTCTCACTAAGCATCAGAGAATTCATACAGGGGAGAAACCCTATCAGTGCATGGAATGTGGAAAGAGCTTCAGGAAGAGCTCAGATCTCACTAAGCACCAGAGAATTCATACAGGGGAGAAACCCTATCAGTGCATGGAATGTGGAAAGAGCTTCAGGAAGAGCTCAGATCTCACTAAGCATCAGAGAATTCATACAGGGGAGAAACCCTATCAGTGCATGGAATGTGGAAACAGCTTCAGGCAGAGCTCCTCTCTCACTTCCCATCGAAGAATTCATACAGGAGAGAAACCCTATCAGTGTGTGGAATGTGGAAAGAGCTTCAGTATGGGCTCCCGTCTCACTTCCCATCGAAGAATTCATACAGGGGAGAAACCCTATCAGTGTGTTGAATGTGGAAAGAGCTTCAGGAAGAGCTCAGATCTCACTAAGCATCAGAGAATTCATACAGGGGAAAAACCCTACCAGTGCTTTGAATGTGGAAAGAGCTTCAGGGACAGCTCTGATCTCACTAAGCATCAGAAAATTCATACAGGAGAGAAATCCTATCAGTGCTTTGAATGTGGAAAGAGCTTCAGTATGGGCTCCTATCTCACTAAGCACCAGAGAATTCATACAGGAGAGAAACCCTATCACTGTGTGGAATGTGGAAAGGGTTTCAGTAGGAGCTCCCATCTCACTTCCCATCAAAGAATTCATACAAGGGAGAAACCCTTTCAGTGCATGGAATGTGGAAAGGGCTTCAGTCATAACTCCTCTCTCACTAAGCATCAGAGAATTCATACAGGGGAGAAACCCCATCAGTGCGTGGAATGTGGAAAGAGCTTTAGTCAGGGAGGCCATCTCACTAGGCATCAGAGAATTCATACAGGGGAGAAACCCTATCAGTGTGTGGAATGTGGAAAGAGCTTCAGGAAGAGCTTCAGTCTCACATCCCATCAGAGAATTCATGCCAAGGTTGGAAAAACCATTAAAAAGCTTTAGGAGCCAGGCAAATCTGCACCTTGTTAACCAGGCCTTTGGCTTATTGACATCTAATGCCCTTTTAAAATGTGGTAGTGTGGGGGGTTACAGATGTATATTATGTTTTTTTTTATATTGTCTTTTTATGTTGTAACCGTCCTGTGACATGTGGGAACAGTAGTCAACTTTTAGAGGCCAAGGGGGTTTTGCCCCCCAATAGTATATTTGAGGGGGCCACCCCCCCAGTTGATAGGCATCGCCATTCCAATGCCCTTTATGCATCATGTGATTGATTGTGCAAGGCAGGCCTTACCTGGCCCCCCACCAATATTTTATTCAAGTTGGCACCACTGTTTCGGGTGGTATACAAATTAAATAAATACATAAATCACCTTCCTTTGCACGTTTCAGCTTGTCAATATCCTTATTTATTATCATTTTTAATATTTATGTGCCTTTCATCTGAAGATTTCCCAACATAAACATACAGGATGAAAGCATGGCTTTCTCAAAAACAAGTCAAGCCAGAGAAATCTCTCCTCCCCTTTTTTTGGATGGAGTTACAAACTTTGTTGGTCAGGGGACAGCTGTGGAAATAGTGCATCTTGATTTCAGTAAGGCTTTTGAGAAAGTCCCCCGTGATCTTTCTGTGAGAAAGCTGGTAAAATGTGGGCTGAATGAGGAAACTGTTAGGTGGATTTGACTGACCGAACCCAAAGAGGACTCCTTCATGGTTCCTCAACACCCTGGGAGAAGTGACAAGAGGGGTGCTGTAGGGTTCAATCCTGGGCCCGTTGTCATTCATCGTCTTTATGAATGAGTTGGATGAAGGAACTGAAGGGGATGCTCATCACATTTGCAGACGACACCAAATGGGGAGCATAGGCCAATGTGGCAGAAGGCAGAATCAGATCAAGGGCAGGAATGTTGTTGTTGTTTAGTAGTTTAGTCGTGTCCGACTCTTCGTGACCCCCTGGACCAGAGCACGCCAGGCACTTCTGTCTTCCACCGCCTCCCACAGTTTGGTCAGACTCATGCTGGTAGCTTCGAGAACACTGTCCCACCATCTCGTCCTGTGTCGTCCCCCTCTCCTTGTGCCCTCCATCTTTCCCAACATCAGGGTCTTTTCCAGGGAGTCTCCTCTTCTTATGAGGTCGCCAAAGTATTGGAGCCTCAGCTTCAGGATCTGTCCTTCCAGTGAGCACTCAGGGCTGATTTCCTTCAGAATGGAGAGGTTTGATCTTCTTGCAGTCCATGGGACTCTCAAGAGTCTCCTCCAGCACCATAATTCAAAAGCATCAATTCTTCGGCAATCAGCATTCTTTATGGTCCAGCTCTCACTTCCATACATCACCTCTGGGAAAACCATAGCTTTAACTATTCAGACCTTTGTTGGCAAGGTGATGTCTCTGCTTTTAAGCTCTGCAGTGATCATGGAGCCCAAGAAAGTAAAATCTCTCACTGCCTCCATTTCTTCCCCTTCTATTTGCCAGTGGCCATGATCTTCAGTTTTTTTTATGTTGAGCTTCAAACCATATTTTGCGCTCTCCTCTTTCACCCTCAATAAAAGGTTCTTTAATTCCTCCTCACTTTCTGCCATCAAGGTTGTATCACCTGCTGTCAGGGGCTCAGGAACAGAGGCACAGGGGAGGAAGGAAATGGAGAGTGAAGGGGAAGAATCTGAGGGCAGCGTAGGGGAGTATGACAGTGACCCGAGAGATTCCATGAGCTTCTCCAGCGAATCGGAAGATTCCCAGAAGGAGGCGCCGATGGTCAGGGCAAGGGGAGTCCCAGGGGGGACGCACCAGAAACAAGGGGCCAGCGGGGACTCCCAAAGCAGCAGCGGGAGATCAGGACCAGCTTCCCCACCAGAGCGTAGTGGGGGGGAAGAGTCCCATGTGTCAGGGCCAGCGTCTCCTCCAGCAGGGAGAGAAGATGAGTCAGGACTGACCACGCCTCTATCGGAGAGTGGGGGAACGGAGGGGAGGTCAGGTCCAGCTAGCCCCCCCGAAGGGGGAAGCAGTGACAGGAGCAGTGTAACAGTCAGGAGGAAGGTTGCCGGCTGGGCGCGCGCGCCAAGTTCGAATGTACAGGCGTGTGGGACAGCAGAAAACCCGGATTGGGAACCAGGTCCTAAAGCCCGCCGGAGGCAGGGGGAAGACTCAGGGGACTCAGCGTCAGAAGAGTCTAGGAAGGGCAAGACCCCAGCGGACAGGCGGAACCAGAGGAGGAAAGAGCAAAGGAAGAGGTGGAGCAAGGCCAGAGTCTTAAACTGGTGTCTGGGGGGAGGAGATTCAGACAGAGCTTCAGCGGTCTAGAGTTTCAGACGTAGAGCTGCGCGCTGCGGCTGTGAAAGCGAAACTGAACTTCAATAAAGACTTTTGTATATAACAACGAACCGGCGTTGGTCCTTTGTGAGCTGGGACCTCGGGCAGCTCTGACAGTAAGCTCCATCCCCTAAATTATAGAATTGAACCCTCGCAGCGTGAGTTGGCGCAGCAAGGGGCAAAACTCGGTGTTCTGCGAGCTCACGAAGATAGGCAAAGATGACTACAGAGGAGAAAGTGACAGAACTGCAAGAAGCAGTCACAAGGCTTTACGCAGAAGTAACAGCATCCAGAAAGAGAGAAGAATAAGCAGTAGCGCTCTGCCGGGATCTGCAAACCAGGTGGGAACGTTTGGGCAAAGAGGGGCTGCCGGGACCCAAGCCGGAGGGAGTTGGCCTCGGGAAGAGGGGGGGCAGCATCGTAGCCCACTTCGACGGGAACCTGCAGCAGTATCCTAACTTCAGAACAGACATAGTTTTCGCGCTCAATTTGCTTCAGAAAGATTTTAGAGATGAGGAGGAGAAAGTAGGCTTCATAATAACTCATCTGCATGGGGAAGCAAAATCGTGGCTGCGCAATTTATGGCGCGAAAATGATCCCGCCCTCCAAGATTCAACAGCATTTATCAAGGCTATGGACGATTGTTTTAAATCAACGGTAGATGTGGATGTGGGCAGGAGGGAGATGCACGGGCTGAAGCAGGGCAAAGCCACGGTGAGACAATATCACTCCCGCTTTTTTGCGTTAGTAAATGTGCTGGGCTGGGAGAAGGACTCCACTGCCGTAAGGGATCTGTTCTGGGAGGGACTAAATGGGGCCGTGAAAGATGAACTGGCGAGGGGGGAGAGACCTAACAGCACCACAGAAGTCGTCCAGAGAGCGCTGGCGATAGGGGTGCGCCTGGAAGAACGCCCTTGGAGCAGGGATGAGGGACGTATGGCACGCACACCATCCAGAACAACTCCCTTCCTACCCAGAGAGACAGGGCGCGCGCAATCCACGCCTCCACTGGGGGGGGGGGAGAAGAGCCGATGGAGATAGGTGGTGCCAGGGCTCAGACAGCGACCAGAACCCAAACACCAGGAGCAGTCAAGGCGAAGGCTCCTAGAGGGAGCAGGAAGTGTTATATCTGCGACAGTGCACAGCACATGGCCAAAGAGTGTCCCCAGAGGATCCAGAGGCACACTGCAGCCTCAGCAACAGTAAAGGGAGCAGTTCAGCAGGGGGAACAGCTGCAGGGAAACGACGAAGCCTGGTTGGAGGCAGAGGCACTGGGGCCCAGCCAGGCGAGTCAGTGAAGCAGTCCCCAGAGATTTTGCAGCCCACAGACCCCCTCCCACCCAAACCAGTGGTGCAACTCACCGCAACGCTCCAGCTGCCCAATGGACTCACCCTGGAAGTCCCTATTACCATTGACTCTGGTAGTAATGCAGACTTTGTAGGAGTGGACTTCATCAGGCAACATCGCATAGCGCTCCTACCAGCCACGATGCCCCTAAACGTCACGGTCGATGGCAGAGAGCTACTGGGAGGACAGGTGGTACAGCAAACACCGCCTATGGTAATGCAAATTGGAAATCACCGCGAAGTCATCAGCTTCAACGTCACCCACCTGTCGGACACGGCCATAGTGTTGGACATGAGTTGGCTGGATAGGCACAGCCCGGCATTAGCGTGGTACCAGCGGCAATTAACCTTCTGCTCCTCCTACTGCGCAGAACACTGCATCCGGACCAGCCAGGAAGAGGAGGGACAAGAGGATGAACCACAGCTACACCTAGGCATGGTGCAAGCGGTACCCAACAAGTACAAGGCGTTTTTGGAGGTCTTCTGTGAGAAGGAAGCGGACAAGCTGCCTCCCCACCGGCCCTACGACTGCATGATTGTGTTAAAGGTGATTGATTTATTGCTCAGATAAATCTTGGCGTCCAGCCCGCTTCGGCTGTGCAGCTCCTGGCCAGGCCTCGGACTTCAAAGGCCACATTCCGATGCTCTGAGCAAAACGCAGAGATCAGCAGCGGTAAGAGAAAGCTTCAAAAAACTCCAGTGCTTGCTTCAGTGTGCTTAAATAAAGTCCACTCAGGATCTTAGCAGCTAAAAGCAGTTTTATTTACAGCAGACTATCCATTGTCGAACAGCATCGTGAAAACACGTCCACTCTCCTCAAAAGCGAAAGTAGAGTCAGAACAAAGACTTGAGAGACTCGGAAATGACGCAGAGTCTCCCCCCTCCCAACAGTAGGCAGGGCGTACACTCTGAGCTGTTTAACCCTGTAAGCTCAGGTTCCCTTCACACCCCCTCTCGTCCTGCGCTACTGTGGGGAAAGTATGTACAGAACTTACCCCCAACTCCAAACCACCACAAAACTCCCCATGACGCTGGAAGCTTAAAGGTTTGGTAAAGCCATCGGCCAAGTTATTGTGACTGGCACAATACTTCAGCCGTATCAAACCTGACTGAACACTGACACACATTTTGGAAACGTATGTCCAGATGTTTGGTTCTGGCCTTAAATTGCGCAGATTCAACCAATTTCAAACAAGGTTGATTGTCTTCCCAAACCGTGATGGGCAAGCTACAATCTCCATAGATCTCTTGCACCAAGCATCTATAGAACTCTAGTTCCCGGCACAAATCTGACAGTGCACTGAATTCAGCCTCAGTAGAAGACAGCGCAATGAGACTTTGCTTCCGGGACTTCCACCCAATTAGTGACTTCCCAAACTTTATCACCAACCCAGACACAGACTTGCGGTCCTGCAAATTCGCCCAGTCACTGTCCGCATAGCATGTGAGCTTCGCCTCACCTTCAGCTGGCAGCTTAAGACAGAAGTCTTTGGTATGCTGCAGGTAGCGCAGTACCCGCTTGATACCGTGCCAAGCACTCACACTGGGCTTTGATGCTTCCCTACTTAG